>NC_092206.1:5056648-5096572 GCF_043381705.1 Parasteatoda tepidariorum | reverse complement strand
TCAAGGAGGAGGATGCAACTGATATACACTACATATATATTTAAACTATATATAAATAATATAAGCATGAAAGAAAAACAATTTTTAAAAAATGCGGTTCAAATTAAAACGCCTTTGTAACACATTTTTAGATAGGAAGCTTTGGTTTAACTCCTCCCGTTCGCTGAGATACTGTATCTTGACGTCATAGCAAACCACGCCTCATTTTGTGTCACGTGAAGTTAGTTTCGTTTTGGGCTAATTTTAAGTTAAGTTTTTTTTAATATTCGGGTCAGTTTTTTAAATTCTGAATTGATTTTAGAGAGTTTTAAGATATAGACTATTTAAAATAATCAGCATTCTGCGATTACCCAACACATGCAGGTTCTTCATTCTGTTTGGTCAGTGGTTGTCAGTTGGGCAACTAAAAAATGAACTGAATTAAAAAAAAAAAAAAGAAGAAAGAAACATTTCAAAAATATAGCACTCTCCTTGTCAATCTGTTGGAACCATATTTTCCAGATTACGTCTATCCCCTGTAATTTAAAAAATCCAAATCCATTGATAAAAAGGTATGCTTGTTCAGTGAAAGAATGTTTTTCTGTCAGATTTCGTAACCTTAAGTATCATCTGCACTTATCAACTAGCATATTTGAAGTCATTCCCTTCTAATCATGAAGATTGAATCCTGGAGCTTAAAGATCTGACCATTAGATCAAAAGCTATTTAGAGTGGTCCTTTCTTTTTTTCTTTCTTTTTTTTGTGCTCTGTTCATCTTTAAATAATGTTTGCCTAAATTAAAAAATCTTTGTTGTAGGGTTTCACATTCATATTCATGGAAATTACTCAAGCCCCACATGCTGGTAAATAAACCTTTCTTATTCTAATTATGTTGTTACTTTGTGTGTAAATTTTTAAAATATTCATGTTTGTGCTCTCTCTCAGACTATAGTGCAAGATGTTGTTTTCCCCTTAATGTGCAGCAATGAAAAAGACGAAGAACTATGGTCTACTGATCCCCACGAATATATTAGACAAAAGTTTGGTATGTTTCCTCCCTCTCTCTTTTTTAAAATGTAGCTCTCCCTTATGTTCCCCAATCTTTCATTGGATAGCCAGACTTTGACAACCCTTTGTAAACTAACACAGGTGTTTGAAATTTTGCATAAAATAAACTAAAACTGTTACGAAAGAGTATAATAAAGGTTTAAAATAATGATTTAATTGAAAGAGTAATTGTAACATTACACAAAGTGTAACTGTGACATATGCATTACCATTTCTTTTGTCTTTATTTTTCATTAATTAAATGTATTTTAATTAAAGAAGATTTTAAGAGATGTATTTTATTTTAGAGAGATTTTAAGTTCAAAGCAATAAAAATCTATCAATTTTAGAGTATTTTAAAAAGCATTAAAAATTTAAACCTTGTCCTTCTCTAGAGATTTTAAAATCGCTTTGGATTTCTTGTTATTGTAAAATCCAGTTATTTTATTCTATATTTTAGAATGGAAGTTTGATTTTTTTTCTTCTTCCTTTTACAAGGGGAAAAAAATGAAATACTGAGACGATAATTTGTAAAATGATGTAAAAACAATATTAAAAATATTGTATGTTTTCTAATCTTTTCCCAACAATAAATATAATTTTTTTTTAAAAAAAAAAAGAGATTAAAATATTACATAAGCTTTAAAAAAACATGAAGGAAAATTTCTGTTGATGGTTTCTCTGTTCCCTCTTCTATAAGCAGTGAATTCCTTTTTATCATAGATTATATTCTTTAACATTTTAAAGGAGCACATTTTAGCCTGTATACGTTCATATTTATTTTTATATTATCTTTTCTTCCAATAGTGATGAAAAGATTCTCATTTTTATAAAAGAAATTAAATAATGTATTTCTTTCTTAAAAACAATAGGTTAAATGATTTCCTCTTTTATTCCTTGTTTCCTTAATGATGAATAAATAAGTTTATAAATAAAAGTTAAATATGAATAGACATTTTTTAAAATTATTAAAGATTGCTCAGAAAAGGCAGAAGCTTGAAGGATACATTATATTAAGTCTTGTTAGTATGATTTGTTTTTCCTCCTAATGATGAATAAAAATGAAAATTGTTATTTTCAATTGTTAGATGTATTTGAAGATTTTATTTCTCCTGTGACCGCTGCACAGACTCTCTTGCACTCAATTGCCAAGAAGAGAAAGGATATGCTTCAAAAATCTATGGAGTTCGTTATGACAGTTTTGACTAATCCTGGTTCCACAGCTCAACAAAAAGATGGTGGTCTTCATATGGTTGGCACTGTAGCAGATGTTTTGCTAAAAGTAATAATTCTTTTTTATTTTTTTAAACCTTTATATATATTAGGGATGTAACTGAGTGATTTAGCAGAGTACCGAATATTCGGCCAAAAAGATTGGCTGCATACCAAATATTTGACGGCCGAATAGCAACATTTAAAAGGGGGAAATGTCATTATTTCATAATTATCGCTAATAAATATTATTTTTCATATATAAATAAGTTTAGTCATTAATGAAAAATTATCAAAACTTGACTTTATTATTAGTATGTGGGTAAATTTTAAAAAAATAAAACTTTAATGAGAATGTTTAAGATAATGATAAATATTTACAATAAATAAAAAACTGATTAACACTAATAGTTATTTCAAAAAATTAAGTTGTAAGGTTGAAAAAAATAGAGTTTAATTCTTACTACAAAGCTTTCCAGGAAAAAATATTTTCCAGAAAATAAAATTATCCATAAAATGTTAAATGAGATGAAGTCTGAGAAACACTTTTAAAAATGCAGCGCAATCTTTAAAGTGCCCATAAAAAAGAAAAAAATTATATACAGAAGCTGAAAATCGATCTTATTTTTTGAAAGATAATTTTAAAGCTGAACGTCTCAGTTTTCCAATTACCATAATTTCCAGGAAAATTGTAGGTTATAATTTAATAAAAGCGTCGATAAAAACAAATGTTTTTTGAAAAAGGGAAAGCAGGTAAAAACCAAAACAAAACGAAAGATTTCACGCTAAAAATCTCAAATTAATTTTTTTACATTGCCCTATTTTTCGAAATAAGTGACCATAAAAAAAATAATATTCATTAAAAACGCTCTTTAAAAAATGCTGTTAAAAAGAAGTACATTTTTTTTAAAAAATAAGCTAAGAAGCAGAAAAAGGTTTTATTAGTTCTGAAATGTAATTTAAAGGTTGAGAATCACAGTATTCTTAGTTGCCTATTACCTGTCTTACCATACAGGAAGTAATTGTAATTATTAATAAGTAATTGTTATTATAATAGTGATTGTTATCATATTAGTAATTGTTATTATTAATAAGTATCTTTCAAAAAGATATTAGTAATATTAGAGTTAGTTGTAGAAAGATCAAAAAAATTCTGGCATAGGGTTTACATCTTATGTTTTTTTTTTTTTTTTTTTTTTTTTGGANTTTTTTTTTTTTTTTTATTTGGTAAAGTTAGATTCAAAAGTGACATGACATTAATTGAAGGCTTCAATGACCCACCTTCACACTTGTTACCATAATCAGTTCTGTATTTGTGCTTTTATAATAACATAATTGGAAAAAAAAGTTCTTAAATTAAATTTAAATTCATGCTAAAAATTCTTTCTTTTTTTAGCGAAAGATATACAAAGAACAAATGGAGAACATCTTAGTTGCTTATGTTTATCCCTGTTTCCAAAGTGAACATGGATTCATGAGAGCAAGGGTAATTGTATATAATTTCTTAGGACTGTCTTGTTTAATTATTGTTTTGCTGTTATAGTTTATATATTTAGAACCAACAATCATAGTGTAGCCAATTAGACTACTCTTTGTATCTCCGCATAAGATTGCATTACTAATTAAAATGTTGAAAAAGATTAAAGTTGTTGATTTTTATTTTAAACACAACGATATATATTCAAGAATGAAACAATTGGTTAAAAACTAGTTTAAAAGAGGAAAATGTTTAATAACAATGTAAAATGTAAAAATCTGATACCAAAAAAAAGCGTAATTATAGGGTGACTGCGGAACTGAAAAACTAATAATTAAAAAAAAACGGGGAAGGTTTTTTATAATCATTCTTGGAAAATCGGTCTAAAGCTTGAGAATTAATTTTGTCTATGGCGTGTAGAATTTTGTATAGCATATAAGACTGATACAGTGTTTTCATCATAGAAAAAAAATGGGTGAGAATTTCTCACCCTTTCTCAAAAACAGGGTGAGATTTCAAAAAGTTAAGTGAGATTTCTAAAAACTAAAAAAACACAAAAACTCTTGAAAAAAAACATTTCTTTAATTATAATACATTTTTAACGTCTTCTATTTTTTAAAGCACTGAATATTTTTGGTGCATCATAATAGAAGATTTTGCCTTTTCAAGGTATTTGTCCATCTTACATAAGTGCATAAAAAATTTGAACGTCTTATATGAAGAAACCTTACCTACGGTAAACACGTGGTTGCAGAGAAATGCGTTCTGAAAGGGGTTCCGTGGTTGTGTTCGAAAAGTTTCTGAACAATACTGGTAAATAGGGAGGCTAGATAATGGGGGGCAGATGTTGAAAATAATGAAAGATTCAGGAAGAAAAGTGAAACGGATTTTATTCTAAATGGCGTAATTCGAAGCTTTTACCAAAATGCGAGAGATTGGAGAATTTTGAAATTGATTTATAGAATGCGCGAATTTCTCGCGGTAATAATTTTTTAATGCGAGAAAAGAAACAAATATGCGAGATTCTCGCGCTGTAGTGAAAACACTGCTGATAACAAAACAAGGCTTCCACAAACCTTAAAGACTGTTTCTTTTTATGACAATCTTTTTTCTCTTTAGTGAGCTTAACTTAGCATAAAATTAAAACTGTGATGTGCAGAATAATTTTTATTGGGATAAATCAGCTATATATTTTTTATTTATTTAAGTTAATATGCATTGTGTAATTTTATTATAACTTTCTATTTGTAATATAAATGTTATATTTTTAGGCATGTTGGGTAATGCATTATTTTTGCTCCATGAAGTTTAAACATGAAGCCAATTTGGTGACTGCTCTCTCTTTGACGCAGAATGCATTGTTAAATGACAAAGAACTCCCTGTTAAAGTTGAAGCAGCTGTAGCTCTACAAATGCTTATAACCAATCAAGACAAAGGTAATATGATATCTAAATTAGTGCACTAAATGCATTTTAACTGTTAATATCTATTTCCAGTTATGTTAGATTTAGGTAGGGGGTCAACTAAAGGTTTAATTTTACGCTCTTTTTCCGTATTTATTTAGCTCTATACCAATGTTCTTTTTCTGTTATAATTTTACTATTAAGTAAATTATTATTACTTTCATTTTCTAAATCTGCAGTTATTTCCATGGGTTTGACACAAAACTTGTAGGCATCATATTTAATTTTCTCCTGAAAACATTCTTTTTCTACATAGTTTTTCAAACTTAATCTCGGTTTTCCCTTCAGTGGATAGTAATACACGTCGATTCGATAACCTGATTTTCGAAGTATCTTTAATATTTAAAATCTAAATTTTCATCACTCAAATTTTTCCGGTTATTTATCAGAATTTAAGTTTGTTTTTTTGGTTCACTTTTTAAATATTTCAATTAATATTTCTTTATTCAACACAACCGAAGTTTCTACTCATTTTTTTGTTCACATCAATCCTAACATAAATGTTTCAAAAATCTACTTTCTCTTGGTAACCAATATCCTCTCGCTTTGATCATGTAATATATTGTACTTTAAATTATGAAAATGTCAACCTTTGTGAAATAATCATTTATGGTATCAATATTTGTTTAGGAGTGTGATGATTTTTTTAAAAAAAATCATCACACTCCTAAACAACTAGCACGAGCAGGTCCACATAAACCTAAATACAATCTATCTAATATGTAAATAATTAGCCTGTCATAATTAAGACTTAATGCTAAGTTGACTTAGCAAGTTATATAATATTCAAAATTCCCCATGACTTTATCAATACTTTTAACAATCAGGTTTTTGATAGGATTTGATTTTAAAGTTACCTTACATTTAATTTTAAAGTTAAATTTTAATTTTTTTTTTCACAAAAAATAATGTCAATTGAAATTTTACCTTTTGATTGAAAAAGCATGGAATTAAAATCTACATTATATATTTATTGGAAAATGTATATTTTTAAAGCTTGAGGTCATCTTAAAAAAAATTACCCTAATATGCCAAAATAGGGTTTAAATTCTCTACTTCATCTAGTCTTTAAATTTCAATCATGCATTTGTTTCAAAATGGTTGCTATGCATTCAAAGCTATGTATTGTAATAAAAATTTTTTTTTAGGTAGTTAGAGCTTCAAATCCAAGCTCTTACAGTATATTAGAATAAAATCTTATTTTTTTTTTTTTTTTTTTTAAATAATCACGAACCCTGGTTTTTGATCAAATTAGCATTTACACGAGCAAACCTTGATTGTAAAAAAAAATAAGAAGAATGTAAAGAATTAATCACCTTCTCCTTTGATATCTGTTGAACTGTCCATATCTGCTACTAATATTTTGAAATCTGAAACTGGTGTGATGCTTTGAAGCCAGGATTCTTGTAACAAAAATGTCCAGTAGAGGATGAATCTACAGTGAATTTGACGATTTAGAAGTCCCGGCAACTGTCAATGTCGGCATGGAAAGAGTTTCGGCTAACACCTCCAATAAAGATTTCGTCTGGTACAAACTTACTTCCATGACTTTCTCGTGCATTCTGGTGGGTTGTTTTTCAAACTTACTCGTTCTGGCGGGTTGCTTTTCCATTCAATCTCTCTTTCTCTGAGAGCAATCTTTCATCCAGTGTTCAATTTTACTGCAATAATTGCTGAAAGAGTAAAATATGATTCACAACAGAAAGTTGCACATAGTGATTCGTATCCTTGTGATTTAAAAATCAAATAGCGTATTCACACACTTTTAAAATCAAACGTCGTAATTCACATCCACAAGAATTTAGCTGTCATTTTTAAAAATTTTGATTAGAAATTGCTGTAAATAATTACTTTTCAGTTAAATCTTGTTCTTTGCCTTAATTCTGCATAAAAGAATTTTCACATTCTTGGTGATGCAATTATAATAGTTTGAAAAAAAGGGAATAGATAAAAGATAATTTATTTAAAATACAGTTTATTTGTTGTATACTTAATTATCGAGTAATATTTCTGCTTTGTTAAAAAAAATTTTGATTTCCTTTTTTTAAAGCATTTTTCCCTTCCTACTATTACCCCTCTCCCCATCCACAGCAATATTTTCCAAAATTTGGGTGAGGGCTTGATCTGTATTTAAAGGTAAACACTCTAGTTTTTTAAATATCTTTTTGACCTATCAGAAAACGCTTTTGAATGTAATTAATGTTAATTGTAGTCTATTTGTTAATTTTTTATCGAGTGAGGATATTTTGATGTTCGTTTCCACAAAGACCTTTTATCACAAAAAACATTTTCAAGCTTGCTGAAGTCTCGCTGATGCCTGATATGGGACTTTCAACTGTGTGTGTATATATATATACATACACAGCATTAGAAATTAGTATGTAACAGTCAGGAATCATAGGCAACTAAATTTAAAATGTCGTAAATGGAATATATCATTTAAAATATATTAGAATATAAAAATCATGTGAAAGAGGCCAACAATAAATTACTTCCAGAAAAAGTATCATCAAATGATAATCCTGACTGTAACGCCTCAACAAAAGCTCAAATTTGAAAATCGTAACTTCAGTATTGGCTGGGATTCTAAACAAACCACTTTTGAAATTGGAACTTCCTCGGTTCCCTGCTGTGACTTACAAACATTCCAGTTAAAAACCAATTACAAGTTAAGCTTCCCAGCCCAGGACACTCACTAACATTCTTACCCTGTGACATCATACTCAAATATTGTCTGTCATATATCTCGGTCAAGAGTAGGGTGGGGGGGCAAAAAATTTTGGCGTCAATAATGACATCTGATTGTATTTTTCAGGACTTCAAAATTTTAATTTTTAGGTGTGAATTATGACGAACAACCACTTATTTCGAGTCCTGTATATGTATTTTTCACAGACCAATTGAATTTTCTGAAAATGCGAATTTAGTTAAATATATATTTATATTTTCATTCCAGCTGAAAAACATCTTGAACCACACATAAAACCTATTGCTCTTGAGTTGTTGAAAATACTTAGAGAAACAGAGAATGATGATTTGACGAATGTGATGCAAAAAATTGTTTGTACCTATACCCAGCAATTAGTTCCTATTGCTGTTGAAATGACTCAGCATTTAGTGAGTGAATTTTTTTCCTAGCTTGCTTTTACAAACTTGATTGAGTGATTTATGGCATATCACCTTTTGAATCATACCAGATCCTTTATTTTGTTACTAAGTTATCTCCAATGTTTTTTTTTTTTTTTTTTTGTTAAAAAATTTTGAAAACTTTAATTGTAAAAATTTTCACATTTTGAAGCGTATTTTTTCAAGCATGAATTAAATTCCGAAGTAGTTATGTGGAATTTAAAAATTGCTAATTAAAATAGCTTTCTCTTAAGCACGCATGAACCATTTATTCAAAAATGGGATGGCGTAAAAATTCTTTATCTCTTTGTTTTTCGTTTATATTTATTTGAATAAAATTGCAGTTCTTTTTTTCTTTACGTTGTAGACATATTGAAACTTAATAGTAATATTGAAACTTTATTACATTTAAAATATTAGAATATGGTATACAGTTTGCTAATTCAGTTCCTTTTTTCTCTGTTAAAAACTCCCAATTTACTGGTATTTGTTTGTAGTTTATCAGAAAATGTGCCTTGAGCATTTTTTGTATAGGGGTGTGCATCAAGTGTGCAACTCAACTTCATGTTTTGATTGTTTTTGTTCAATCACAGGGATTGTGACCAATACTTTTAAAATTTAATTTTAATCTTTTATTTTGAATTTTATACTTCTAAGTTATGGCTGAAAACAGAAAGACTTATAGCCAAAAATGTGCGTTGTGTGAGATTTGCTTGTTGCAACTTTACCATTTCTTACCATGTGAAATCTGTAGAATCCATATATATATATAAAAAAAAAGAAAAAAAGCTCAAAATTAGATGGATATCTAAAGAATTGATAAGATAGATGGATTATTGATAAGATAGATAGATTAGATGGATATCTAAAGAATTGATATGGATATAGTTAACACTGAAATGTTATTTACGTCATTTTTCAAAGTACATAATGCTGAAGTGACTGACTTGGTGAGAATAGAATTATTATACTTAATTCTAAAAACTAAGTAATTAAAGTTAGTTACTAAATAATTCTAACGAGTATTTTGAATCAATTGGTTTTAACTATTCTCAATTTTTGTCATAATTTTTCATTTGTAGGCAATGACGTTTACTCAGGTGATAAATAGTAATGGTGAGGAGAGCTCTGATGAGAAGACAATCACTGCCATGGGCATTCTTAACACCATGGACACTATTCTTTCTGTTATGGAGGATCATAGAGATATAATGGTGCATTTAGAACCGATTGTCCTCAATGTTATAGGGCTTATTCTCACACAAAGTATTATAGGTATGTTTTCATAAATTATTTCTCTGTGTGGATGCCTCTCAGACGTGCCACTTTCTTTGCCTGATTTCTATTATAAACTTGACAGTTGAAAAATCACTGAATTTTATGCGTTGAAACATAAATAGTACAAAAGCAATCTATCAAACCTGTTTCTGAAGTCTGAAAGGGTATATAGTAATTTACTAAATACAGGGTATCTGCGCTCCTGAAAGTCATGGATTTCGGTATTGAACAAAATTTGTAATGAAATGTCATTTTAATTATTTTTTGAAGAAAAATCTTGGAAAGTCATGGATTTAGGTTGCCGAAGAATCTAATTTTTAAAATGAAATTTAGCCTCCCCCCCTACCAATTTTACAGTGTTCCGAATATCTGAATTTGTAACAAAATTCACATTCATAGTCATATTTTATTAAAATATAAAATGTTTTATCCTCTTCTTTATAAATTATGGTGTAAGAAAAAATGAAAGAAAGGACATTTCTAGAGCAAACTATCTTATAAACTTCCATGATTTCAGAATTTTTTTTATCTATTTATTTTTATTTTAAAATTCTAGTTTAGACTTTTTATGTTAGTTAGTTTTAAGAAGAAATAAAACAGGTTTAAATAACCACATATATTTAGTTATTTAAACTGTACTTAACTGTATTTAGTTATTTGCTTTTGCAATTTTTAATTTTTTTGTAATTTTTATTGCTTTAACTCTTTTTTTTTTTTTTTTTACTCATTTTTAAAGTTTAAAATCAATAATTATGGAGATGCAGAGTTTAACATTTTTGGTTATACCTATAATTTCAATTAATGTTATTATAATTAACTGTTGTGGTTTTGTCGGAGAAATTGGAAACTTTGTTAAGTCATGAAAAATTCTTGGAATTATTCATGGATTTGAAAATTTAAGATGTAGCAGATACCCTGTATATACTATTTTAAGGCATATAGAAATTTACAATTTCTTTAATATGAAAACAAATTTTGTAAGGTAAAATTATTTAATTCAAAATTTGGATTTGATTTCTGCACAGTTTATTTAAAATGATTTTAATTTGATTAACAATCCTAGACTCCTTCAATTGAAGAATTTCTTTAACGAAAAAGCTGTTTGGTTTTAAAAAAATTAATAAGAACAGGGTAAATTAAAGGTTCACAAATTGATATTTTTTTTAAAAAAAACAAATGTTTGATTTCAATAAATATCAGTGAAACAATTTAATTAAAAATATTAAGCTAAGTTGAAATTTTCAACTGAATATTAGATTTTAAGATTTGCAGTTATCAAGAAATTATTCCAATTAACAGTTTAATATATAATGATGGTTTGAAACTAACAGTAGAGCTTTATAATGTGAAGTGAAATTATTTATTATGCTTATAAGAAATATATCCTTTCAATTTATATTTTATTTCATATAAATGTGGCATGTCTGTTTTTTATAATTAACGCTAATTTTTGTTGGATTAAAAAAAATGCACTCCTTATTTAAAAATAGCAGGGATTTTTTTTTTAAGTATATGAAGTGTTTTGTTAAGTATTTGAAAAATTAATTATAAAACATAGTATTGAGTCAGTGTTAAAAGGGGATTTTTTAAAAAATGTCGTTGGAGGTAATTTAAAATTATCAAAAAGTGAAAAACCGTGTAAAAATATGTTTTTTTAAAAAATTAGAAAATGGTGTGGGCTGATGGTGAAGTTGTCCTGAATCCGGCAGTTCAAAAAGTGATATCTGAAATTGAAAATTCACTTATTATAATTACATTGTATTAAAGATATTGGAATTTGAGAAGCTATGTAAAAATGGTGTAAGCAAAACTGTCGTTCTGGAATTAACTCTGCAATAATCATGGTATATGGTTGGTGGTGTTTCATTTAAAATGGAAAGTTTTTTTAGATTTAAATATTGTCATACTTCTTTTATCTAATTATTTAAAATGCATAATCATCTAGGTGTAATATGATTTAAGCTTATCAATATAAAATTTGAACAGTAATTCTTTTTTATATTTCTACTACATCTTTTTTTTCTATAAATATGATATAAAATGTTAGTTTTTATGCTCAAAAATCCACTTTAACAAACACTGTCTCTGAATATAAAGAATATTGCTCCAGAAACCAAGTTTATTTGATCTGAAATGCATTTTTTTTCTTCTCTAAAATAATGATTCTTGTGTTCCATCCCTGTAATTGTTAAAAGGATAAAATCATTTTATTTTAAAACCAAAAATTTAACATGTTTTTGTGCCTTGTCCCTGTTTTAACAGAAAATCTATCATCCTCAAATTTGGAAAATGACATGACCCGCTTTTTCTTTCAGATATGACAGAAGTAAAATGATTTCTTGCTTAAAAGTTAAATTTTTTATTTATTTCGTTTTTTATCGTTTGATATAAATTAATCACTAATTTTTGCCCTGGCTATGCTATTTCTTGTTGTGTGAAGTTAATGAACACACAGTTAATGAAATAAGTAGGTAAATACCTTTTTAATATTTGAGTCATTAATTCCTTTTAATGCAGTTTATCATTCTTTCATCTGCAGAGTTTTATGAGGAGTCCATGTCATTGATATATAGTCTATCTTCAAATTCTATATCGCCAGATATGTGGAAAGTATTTGAACTGATGTACCAAACATTTTTAAAAGATGGATTTGACTTTTTCACTGGTAAGAGTCCTTTAGATGCATATATTTTTTTGTTTATTTTGTCTAACTTATGATTCTTTGCACTCATTGATTTAAGCAATACAATGGGAAAAGGTGCTTTTCTGGCATTTATAAATTTCTTTTCAGTTTCTTTAGAATTTTTTCTGTTGTCATTGTAAACAAGTTGTTGTTTGTATGTTTTTATTAATGACTCTAATATTTTCATAATATAATGCATATTTTAAAATATCAATGTATATTAATTTATTTAATGCTACATTATTTATAACATTGTTATGCTTAAAGCTTCGATGTTTTAAAATAAATCTGTAGTTTATTCTTTTTTTTTATTATTATTATTATTATTATTGAATCATTAAACCTGAAACATATCTTTTCGTCGCTTTTTACATGTGTATGCAGCCCGTGTTTAATTCGATTAAAAAAAAATTAGACCTAATCATTTAAGTAAATTTATATGAATGATGTATATTAAATGCTGCTTATTAGCGACACTGAATAATGTTGAATTATTTACATTAACATAAGTACTGATAAGCAAAAGGGTACTCATTCTTTTACATTCATTACTAAAACAATGTAATAGTAAATTGTTATTCACATGATAAATTGAAAATTAAGAAATAAGTGCATTTAATAAAATTGCATTATAAAGTTAAGATACTTCCAGTTCCTTCAATTACAACTGCCAAAAAAAGCGAAGAAAAAAAAAATAGTAAGAAAGCAAATGCTTTCTATTGATTGTAAGGGGAGCATGGATGTTGCTGAAGAAATTTCCCTTTTCTTTTTTAATTTTTAAGTTTCTTTATTAAAGTGCATTATTTTTAGTCAATTACAAGTGAATACTTATGTCTATATTAATTTTTGTCGTAAAATAGTCTGTAAATAATCGTGTTCTGAGATGGAGTCTACATATTTAATATGTAGGCTCTAATCATATTAGGGCAGCGTTTCTAGATTTTAGAGTAGTCGTCAAAATGTTTATTCTTTGACGCTTTTGCGCTTTCCAAATTTAGTGAATCTAATTATTAACACTGTACTTTAGATATAGCATAGCTGCCAACAACTACAGATGGTCCATTGTATTTCAATTAGTCTTTCACCATTGCTTAAGAAATACTTCTTCAGAAAGAGTAAAAGTAGACGTGTCTGGATATAATAATAATGAACGTCATAATTAACATTGTATAATTACAAATTTTATCATTTCGATGAATTATTGTAAGTTCCAATTTAAAACATATTGTGTTGTCCCTGTTGAAATAAATGATCTACATGCTTCAATATTTTTTTTAATTGTCTGTTTGAACTGTTGTAGATATGATGCCAGCTCTCCATAACTTTGTGAGAGTTGATAGTCAAGCTTTTGTTAGTAATGAAAACCACCTATTAGCTGTTTACAATATGTGCAAGGCAGTAAGTCAATTTTTTTTATTAGAATTACATTTATAAAAAAATTAATTTAGAATCTCACTATATGGCTTGGCATTTAATTTATTAATAATCTCCCTTCTTTATTGTCTGAAACTGTAATTCACATTTTGGCAGAATTGCCAACTGCTTAGGATTCTCAAGGAAATTGGCACAATTACGAATCACATTAGCAATTAAACTCAAAATTGAAAACTTTTTAATGAGAATATTTATATTTTTTCATTTGAGTCTATTTGAATGTAAAATATATATAATCAATGACAAGCTTTTATTTTTATATTTAAAACCACATTGCTAACCTCGTAGCCAATGAGGTTTGGAGTGAATAAATGTCCTCCAACTCTAAAATGCACTATTAAGATATTTTTCCAATTGAAAATATTTAGTTCATAAATTTGTCCCATCTTTGGATGTGGATTGCTCCCATTTCCATTTATTTATGGTCAATTTTGGTTTAAATAAACGTAATTAGTTGATTAACTAAGCAACTTTCTAAAAGCAGTAACAGACACTAGAAAGGAATCAAATGATAAGATAATTTTTTAAAAAAAAGGCAAAATTGTCCCATCACTGTGATACTACTATCAACAGTGATGTATGGTGGACTGTACATCAAATGAAACATAGTAAATCAAAAGATAAATCAAACTCAAATATATGTTCACCAGATATCATAGACATCAATTCAAAGCGATCCATTTAAAATCAGAAGATAGTGTAAAGTGATAATATAAGGTAGTTAAAAACTTGAATTCGTTAAAAACAGTGTCAGACCCAGAGAAAGAAAATAGAGAAAGGTTGTTGAAAAACTTAAATCAGACATAACTTTAAGGCTTTTGAGCAATTTTTGCTTTATATGAAACCATTGTTTGAAGTTCCGAATGCAGAATTACCTAAAATTCATAGCTTCAGAGATTTTCTTTTGGAAATATGTAAAACTGTTTTGATATGATTAATTTTTCCAGACTTTATAAAGAATGCAAAATGTGTATAATACAGTACAGAACCCGTTATCCGGAAATCAAAAAACCGGAACGAAATTCAATAATTTTCTCGCCATTTTTTCCTCATAAGATTTTTCTTTCTTTTTTTAAAGATGTTTACCTTACCATCGTTTTGGAAATAATCATTAGTGTATTACTTCGTTTTTTCTTATTTTTAAGATTATTTCCAATTTTTTTTTTTAGTTGGGTTTAGCTATAAAAAAAAACGGCTTTTGTAGCGATTCGAAAAATCAGTTATCCGGAATAGCGATGGTCCCGACCGTTCCTGTTAATCGGTTCCCTACTGTATATTGAGTTTAATTCTATACAAAATCAAACAATTTATTCAAATTTGGTAATAGTCCATAAGATTCCTAATAAAGTCGTTGAGGAGGACCAGAGATTATTTTGTTAAAGTTTCCAATTATATGGTTCAAAAATTTCCCTTCAACACTCAAATCACAATTTCAGGGCTCAAAGTTGTCCTTAATTTCCTTTAAAAAAAAAAAAAAAAAGAAGAAGAAAGAAAGAAAGTGTCTTTAATTATTAAACATTTCAATAAATGTCCTGAAATTTTTGTTGAAATTAACAGGAAGAAAGAATATTTATCTAAAAAAAATGAATTGTAGAAATTTCAAATTCAAAGCTATATGCCATGAAACAAAATAAATAACAAAATGAACGACAAAGATAAAATTGTCCAACCAAAATCACAGAGTTTAAGTTGGAAAATATAAGTTGAAAATAATAGGTTAAAAATAAAACTAGCCCTTCACATTAGAAGTAAAGCATTATTAATTGACTTTATAACGAATGTTATCTCTTACAATAAATTATTTTTCATAATGAGTTTTTCAACTATTCCCATTCTTGAGTAAGCTTCTATTTATTATTAATATACTGGTGTAATATCTACTTGTTAAACTTTCATTTAGTAAAATTCTTTGGAAAAAAATTTTTTTTAGCTATAGTATAAAAAAAAAATAATGTAGTTCTGATAGAATATTGCTGTGGTGTATAGCAAAAATGTGAGTTATACTTAGCTTTTGTTTTATTGGAAACGTTTCAGCGTTATACAAAATTGAATTGGAACATATTGTTGTTTCTCTGGTTTCAGCGTGTTTCATTTGCAATCCCTTTTAGATATTGAATGGTGAATCAGGTGAAGATGCAGAATGTCATGCGGCCAAGTTATTAGAAGTTGTCATATTACATTGCAAAGGAATGATTGACCCTGTAAGTAATTTAAAATCTTTTGAATATCATATAAATTTTGCGCAACTCTTCTCTAGTGGTAGTCAATTACTTGTTTTAACATATTATCATGTGGTTCGGGTTTTTCCCCCCCCTCAATATTTAATTGCTTAAATCACATTTTGAAAATAATATTTCTAACTTAAGGACTTCAGAATTCTTACTAAAAGCAGATACGTGACTCTTCCGCTACTTCCACGAATTAGTAATTTATGTTCTGACAAAACTTTTTTGTTGTTCCACTAATCTAAGATTTAAATTTCTTTACGCATGCGAAATCTTGTTAACAGAACAAGATAAATCTTGTTTCAGTGCTTAAAAGGTGCTTATTTTTTGTCGAAAAATTTGGCTATGCACCCTGTAAAGGAAAGTGTGCTCTTTTTTGTTTTTATTGGTCTCGTTTAAAAATTTTTCTTTCTCTTAGCTCAGTGTCTAAGAGAAGCATAATAATGCACTAAACAATGGTCTAGTTAGAAAGATTAATTCAGATTTGGAAGATCTAGATGTTTCTCAGCTAGAGCCAGGATAACCAGGAATTTAATTTCTACTGAAAACAGATGAAAACAACTTATCTAGACCTATTAGCTATTCTGTGTATGTAAAATATTGTTTTAAAAAGAAATATTCAAGAAGATGAAGTGGAAATCAAATCCTTGAGTCAATTGCAAAGAAAAAAAGTTGAATAAAATTTAATAATGAATTGAAATTTGGACCAACAAAATTATAGGCAAAAGCAATTTTATAAAAATGTCATGAACACATGAATTGTGCTATTAAAAACTATTCGTATAGATAATCTGGAATATCTCTTCAGTATGTAATCATTTTTTGCTTTAAAGAAAGTTTAAAGTTAATATATTTCCCAAAAAGATATTTTACATTTTCATGGTTTTCTAAGTTAATATCATCTTGTCCTGATCAAAGTTATATAATGTATTAATGCAGCTGACGCTACGCTTTTTTACTGACCACTCTCAGCAAAACAAAACTGTCAAACGCCAATGTTCCAAAAATAGAATATTGTTAAAACATCTTTTAAAATGCACCTAATTTTTTTAAAAATCCAATTTCTTTATTTTATTGTCTTCATGCTCTTTATTTAATGTAATTTATCAAATTTGGTGGAGAATAAGTAGTTAAGAATAAGTTTATGAATTGTCTTAATACACAATATTATTAAAAAAAGAAGTATTATTCTCATGAAAACTAATAAAATTCTGTAGTCATTATTACATTTTAAAATAAAGTTAACCATGTGCTCGTGTATGCAGAATCCTGAAAACCACTAATATTCCGGATTAGGAAATTCCTTGATATGAACTTATTAAAGTAATTCTAACTTTACATAAAGTGGGGATTGCAGTTATCCTGATATTGATTTTTTTTCCTGTTCAGAACATCCTTTTGCATCCCAACTGCAACATTTGATATAATCCATTGGAACAATCGAAAGATTTTGTTTTTTGATCTAACATTTTTTTATTATTATTTATTATTAATGCTTATAAATCTGCAAATATTGATGGTGATTAATTTTTAACTTTTTGTTTGAAGGAAAGTTTCTTATATATATTTTTTTCTTTTTTAGTGCATTCCTTCTTTTGTTGAATTAGTTCTAGGTAGATTAACAAGAGAAGTTAAAACATCAGAATTAAGAACTATTTTGTTACAGGTAAGATAATTTTTTTCAATATTTTATAGTAGCTTGTTTTTTCCTTAAAAGCTCTGCTTTAGATGTAAAATCAAACTAGTTGTTCACAATGAGTTCTGTTATGAATAAAAATTTCTCAAGGTGGGGATTTTTCTACGTTATGTTTACATAGCTGCCAACTATACTGGTTTTTTCAGTAGACTACTAGATTTTGCCAGTTTCTCCTGGCCTTCTGGTTTCATAAAAATTCTCCTGTTTTTTTATTATTATTTTATTTTAGAAAATTCCTTAAATGAGTAAATTTCCTTTAAAAAATCCCTGTTGAAATAGAACTTTTGCACAAATTATTGCTTGCTCGAATTTTTAAATGAGTGTTACTAAATACATAACGAAGCAAGCCTCATTTATAAAAATCAGTTAAAACTTTTTTTGTTCTGAAATGTTAAGTTTATTTTCATTCAGAACTTCCTTTTGAAATTAATTAAATAACCTCTGATGAATGAAATAGCTATTACTATTCAAAATTATAAGTAAATGTAATGCATAACATTTCAAGTTCATTTAATTTTGAGCATAATTGGAAAGTATTGCAATTTTTCTATTTCGATGACTATAAAAGTCTCTGAAATTCCGTATGTGTAAAATATGAAGTACATTTTGCAACAATTATCGAGAAATTTATATTTTGTAAAACCTACTGGATTATTTCCTAACTATGTTGGCAGCTATGTGTTAATGAGTAAGGCCTTTGAGAAAGAATTAATTCAAATAAAAAAAAATCATTAAATTATTCTGTTACTTACTTCATCATATGTCTGTTCTACTTTGTTACACTTTAACTGGGGCAAAGGTAAGGTATCCAACTGCTAGCATTCTGTACTTCCAATTTTTTGACAGATGTTTTTAGATTTGAATTTGCATTTTTTATACTTCCTTGCATTGGATGATAAAATCTACATAGCCTAAAATAGTAAAAAAGAATTTGGCTACTGTTAAATTAATTTACGCCAGTTTAATGAATCATTAATCTTCAATAATTGTAGTATATAAAACTCTGTTTTCTAACCGCAAGATGTGGAAACTAAGGAAATAGTTTCATTTCATTGAAATCTTTTTTTTGAAGGACAATATTTTTATCCTGAAATTGGCAGTGCTCTTTGTTTTGTAAATTTGATTTCAAACTATTTTCTACACCCCTATGGGTAAATGATTCCAAAGTTAATTTGAACCCCTTTTTTTTCCACCTCTCTCGTGGTGAGGCTGTTAAGGTGTTGTCAAGATTACCAAAAATACTAAAACTTTAACTTTTAGTTCTTTTTCACTCAATAAAATATTTTCCAAACATGGGGTCAACATCTGGGTTGCCACTTCATAAGGAAACAAATTAGGAAACGCAGGGAATTTTTAATTTGTTGCTTACAAACTAGGAATTTTTGTCATTTAAAAGATGATAGTTCAGCTATATAAAATTATTTGCCCCTTTTGGTGACCAACTTCTTCCGGATCATGAATTTCATATGGACATTGTTTAGCCCTGCTAATTTTGGGGATTAGGAAAAAGAAGAAGAAATTATTTAATTTATTATAGCATTATTTAGCTCTTCCTTATTACTCTTAACTTTTTCCAGCAGCTGTAACTTACTATCTTCATAATATATTGTCAGTGTGGCCACCCACCTTGAAAGCCTGGAATTATCAGGAAATTTTTTTGTACTGGAAAAAACCTGGAAAAATCAGGAAAATTTGGATAAAAAGCTGGAAAAATCAGGGAATTTTAAAGAAAAGCTGGAAATTTTTTCATGGATATTTTTTTTAAATTCACAAATTTAAATTATTTGCTAATTTTCTTAATTTAAATTATTTTATCCATTATACCCTCATTTTTTAGACACAAATGTATTTCCAAACAGTTAAAATATCATCAACTTAGCTATACTTTGCTTGCAGTTAAATTGCATTAATGCTAATTCTTTCTATTTTAATCGTTTATAACATATTTTAATTTAAAAGAAAGGTTTTTTTTAGAACTAACTATATATTAATATTTAATTTTACTGTTTTGTTGGTAAATATTTGATTTTCAATTCAAAATTCGAATTGTATAGATATCGAAAGTTCGTAATGTTGTTTGCATTCCAGAGATGATATTTCCAAAACTATCTCTCCTTTTACCCTAAAAAGCTGGGAAAGACTAAGGAATATATAGGAAACATATTAAATTATAAGCATAAAATATAAATTTTTTTTTATTCATATGTGTTTAGTCGGAAGAACGAAAACGAAACTTAGTGATTTAGTTGTGCGCTGTACAAGATTCTAGTTGTTAAAACAAAAACAAAAAACTTTGTGTTTAGATTGGAATTCTTCAAATGTTTTAATTTCAAATAAAACCAAGAAAGTATAAAATTTAAGGAATTTTATCTACTTGTTTTTCTATAGAGTACAGAACAAAAAATTAGGCAATTTTACATTTGTGACATTTATTTTTGTATACTGAATCTCTTAAAATAATAGTGCTAATTCAAAACAACATTATTTAAAAATGTGATTTGAGATATTGGCTGAAAGAAAATATGATCAATGAATTTTATAAAAAGCACTGGTAAGATAAAATACAGTATAATGTAGTATACAGTATAGCTCTCTATTGAAATGTAATTACAGGGACTAACAAAAGTGTTGGCACACTTATGACTTTCAATGAAATAAGACTATCCATTAATTAAAATAAATGTTTCAGAATGTATATTTAATAATAAAAAATGCATTCTGTTCCTAACAAAACTGTATGTAATATTTTAAAAACAGGAGAGTTTATTTTTATGAAGTCAATTATCAAAAAGTGCCAAAAACTTTATCCTACGAAAGTAATCATACACTTTCAAAGAAAGAAAGAAAAAAAAACTCTGTCTATTAGTATATATTTAAATTTTTCCTTAAATTAACGTTTAGTTGAGTTTCCTTTCGCATGTACAATAGCTTTTATAAGTTTGTAAATACATGTAACTATTATTATTTTTTTTTTTGTCAGATGAAATTCGTGCAAAATATTTTTTTTTTTTAAATTTCAGAGAAACTTTTAAAACGCTCAATTGCAAATTTATGAATTTTTTCACAAATTTTATAATTTTAATCTCTGATATTAAGTCCTTTTAAGCATTTTATCACATATTACCCAGTGCAATAGGACACAATAAATTAATTTAACATATATAAATTAATGTAACAATTTAACATATTACGACCACGAGCCATTTTAAATGATAAAATAAAATTTTACAGAGTTATCCAGCAAAAATTTAAATATGATTTTGCTATCATAAGTTTGATACTAAATTCAGAAATGCCAACTATTACAGATTTACTGTAATTATTACGGATTTTATGGCAACATTACGCTATTACGGGCTACTCCCCCAAAATTACAGAAAAATACTTTTTAACTCATCCAAAAGTTTAATTTTTATTGTATAATTATTCCCTTTAAGTATCAATCTCATTGAATCGTATCGGTCGATGAGGACGGTGATCCGAAATGCGTTTTTGGATGCAGTAAGATTGCTCCTTTTAAATGTAGCGCTTCTAACTTTCGCATCGATGACGTCGCGCTCTCGTTCCATCATGTCAACAGCACAGAAATAAGTGGTACTTACTGTTGGCATAAACATTGTCACTCTATTTTTTAATGAAGATTTTCAAGTGAACAACTTGAAAAATTTTATGCTGATGTTAGGGAGTTTTACAAGGCAGCTTGTTGCTACATCCAGAGAAAGTTACCTTTAGACAATTAGATGTTAAAACATGCAGAAATAGCTAACATACGTTTAAAGACAGGTATCTTTTTCATCGGTGCAATATTTTGCTTATAGATACCGGCATATATTTTCAAATGAAGAATATTGTAAATTGGGAGAAGAATTCGCAGCATACAAGTTTCAAGATTTTTCCACTATAAATTTTACAAGAATGGATAGTGCATGGAATGAAATTTCCAAACTAATTTAGGAACTGACACTTTGTCTTCTCTTCTTAGAGAAAAAAAATGCATTTACAAACAAAAAAGTGTGTTTTGAAAGGAAATTTTCTGATGCTGACATAAAAAAAAATGTATTGAAGTTTCAGTTTCTTATTTTGTGTTCTATTATACAAGTATGTATTTATGTACCTTTTTAGGTGTATCTTAAACTCAAATTTTATCTTTTTTTAAACAGAACAGTTTTGGAATATTAATTATTAAAATAAATATATAATGAATTAATTCTTATTAATTTTTAATTTATAATACCATTAAAATAAACATTAAATCTTTAATATTAAAATTATGAGGTAAAACTTTATTATTACTGAAAATCATAAGTTATGTGTGATTATTACTGAAATCATAATTTTCAAATTGGCATCTCTGTAAATTGCAAAGAAATAAATAATAAATCAAATGAAAAATAATTAAATAAAAGAAAATTAAAGCAATCGACAATAATTTTTATTCTGAAAACCATCTTAAAAATTAACTTTTGCTTTGTTTTTAAAATAATCCTTAAAACAGTTTTGTTAATAGATCATATATCTTATTATCAAATACCCATTGTGAAATATTCATTTTATTTAATGGATTTTTATTTCCTATTTCAGGGATGTGATTCTTCCGCGGATCCGCTGATTTCCGCTTTTTTCAGATTTTTCCATATCTTCCGCTCTTTTTTCATAAATTTCCGCGCGGAAAAAATTTTTATGCAGTAAATGATATTTTGTTGAAAATTTTTTTCTTTTGTTGAAAATCAATTCCCATTCACGCANTTAAATAAAAAAATTAAAGCAATTGAAGATAATTTTAATTCTGAAATCCGAAAACATTTAACTGTCCGATGGTTTTCATCGGGTAAAATTTTTGTTACTATTTGATTAGTGATATCTTAAAAATTAACTTTTGCTTTGTTTTTAAAATATTCCTTAAAGCAGTTTTGTTAAAAATAGATCATATATCTTATTATCAAATAACCATTGTGAAATATTCATTTTATTTAATGAATTTTTATTTCCTATTTCAATAAAAGTTATAGGTGAACGAACACTTTTGGGAGCCACTGTAATTATGAAAATTTATTGATAAATAATCACCTGAAATGGTTTTTAATGAAAATATATTAAACAATACTTATCCAAGGTTTTATTGGTCATTCTGTTTTTGCCATTTTGTAGGTACTGGTACACTTTGAGCAAATACAACTTAAAGTAACACATTCAAAAAAAATTATTCAATAAAAACAATATGTTCTACAAGCTGAACTTATTATTTTCTCCACATGTCTTAATTTTTTAAAAATTAATGCTGTACCAAAACATTAAAAAAATAAAAAAAAAAATTTTTTTTTTTTTCAAGATATGTTTTAAAAAAATGACAATTTGAATAAAATATTTTATAATATAGGCACTTTCCTTGTACACATCCTACACTTTATAAGAAAAGAAAAAAACATGGACCTGGAAATTTTAAGAGTTTTACCTGCAAAACATGGAAAAATCAGGGAAATTTGAAATCTGATTTGAGTGGCCACCCTGATTGTGTATAATATGTGCAGGGAAAACACAGGGAATTTCTTTTATGCAGATATTAGTGCCAACCCTAAACATGCAATTAAGAAGAGATTTCTTTCGTTCTCTTGTGTATCCATTAATTATTATGTTATAAAATTTTTATCTAATCATTACAGGTGGTGATAGCAGCATTTTATTATAATCCTAATCTTCTTCTGGATACCTTAGAAAAAATGAATGTACCCAATGCCACGGAACATTTTGTACAGCAGTGGATAAAAGATGTAGATTGCTTTCTTGGGTGAGTTATGTACTTTTATAAACCTTTGCAAAATAAGAACCAAAGTCTTGTTGCACACTGGTAATGTGTATTCAAACTAGGCACACTGGTTATGCCAAAATCTGTATGTAGCTAAGATCCAGTTAATGGTTTGATTTAGTTCAAATGCACTGTAATTTCCATTATTGAATTGTCTCTGTATTTTTCAGTATCAAGGAATTGCATTAGTTAGGATAAAAATTAATTTTATTAGTTTTTTTTTCCCACTCAACACATAACTTTAAGATAATTGCATTCTTTTGCAATTAATATTTCCAATTACAAATTTTTTTTAAAATTTTAAATCAACTGTTTCTGTAGAAAACCTAGATGCAGCTGATACAAGTTTTCAGTGCTTTTCTCCCCTAAAGAATATGTGCAATAGAAGAAAGAGTTTTAAAAAAAAAAAAAATCAGTGTTACAACATAGCAATAATCAAAATATTTGTATTAATTTTTTTTATTCAAAGTACTTTAAATTATGTTATTCCAATTTTAGGTTGCATGACAGAAAAATCTGTGTGTTAGGATTGTGTACATTAGTATCTACCCCTATTTGTAAAACCAAAATTAGCAATGATTGTTTGCCAAAGATAATTCCATCTGTATTGCTATTGTTTGATGGTCTCAAGAGAGCTTATGCGTGTAAGTACTCTAAATTTATTTTTCTAATTTTGTGTAGCTATATGTATTTTGTGTATATGTAGTTTGTTTAAAGTAAGAAATACCCTAGCCGTTCTTCTGGGTCTGTGGTGGTGAATATAGTAACGAGGTATAACTATTTCAAGTAGCGGGCTGGGATCATTGTTTAGGACAGGTTTTGGCTTAGGTCGGCGAGAGAAAGGGAATATTTTTCTTCGGTCTATTGTGGTAGCTCTAGAGTGAAAAGATGCTACCCTTCCTGAAATGCAGTATTCTTGTTTCCATAACAGCAGACAGCCTCAGACTTTGTGGCAAGGTTTTTTTTTTACCGTAGACAAACTATACATGACTTGTTATTGTTGACAATATCTATTGCTATTGTAGACAGCAAAAAATCATTGTCAAATGATAGAATATTCTTACAGCCCCCTCCCCTCTTTTTTTTCTTTTGATGCTGTGATTGATAAAACTTAGATA
The DNA here is from genome assembly GCF_043381705.1 of Parasteatoda tepidariorum. Classification (NCBI taxonomy): domain Eukaryota; kingdom Metazoa; phylum Arthropoda; class Arachnida; order Araneae; family Theridiidae; genus Parasteatoda; species Parasteatoda tepidariorum. Next base: position 5,072,030 of record NC_092206.1, on the reverse strand, counting down.
TTTTAAATTTTTTTTAAAATCAAACTTCAATTAAAATTATTTTATTATTATAGAAATTTAGTGTACGCGTTTTTTTCAAAATAAAATTCCCATTAATCATTTCTATAAAGACATCAATTTGAAATTTAATAAATATTTTTAATTGTTTTTTAAAGACAAAGCTCAAGAGGAAGAAGATTCTGATGNAAAAAAAAATCACAAATTTCACATACTTAATTAGGTATGTGTGATTTGCGTATTGAGAACTGTTTTTTTTTTCGACCCACAATCAATCCTTCTGATTCGGATCGACCCCCATTCGCCCCCCTGTCTCAGATCGACCCCCGCTTTTGTTAAATAGACCCCTGGGGGTCTATATAGACCACTTTGGCGACCTCTGCTCTAGAGTGAAGAAATGCTGCCCTTCCTGAAATGCAGTATTCTTGTTTCCGTAACAGCAGACAGCCTAAGACTTAGTGGCAAGGAGGTTTCTCACCGTACACAAACTATACATGACTTGTTATTGTTGACAATATCTATTGCTATTGTAGACAGCAAAAAATCATTGTCAAATGATAGAATATTCTTACTGAACTTATTATTATTATTATTTTGATACTATGATTGATTAAACTTAGTTATTTTAAATTTTTTTTAAAATCTAACTTCAATTAAAATTATTTTATTATAGAAATTTAGTGTACGCGTTTTTTTTTTTTTTTTTTTTTCTTTTTTTAATAAAATTCCCATTAATCATTTCTATAAAGACCTTTGTAACAGACTATCAATTTGAAATTTAATAAATATTTTTAATTGTTTTTTAAAGACAAAGCTCAAGAGGAAGAAGATTCTGATGAAGAGGAGGAAGAAGATTTTGAACCTGGTAAGCTTTTATAGTGAAATACATTTTCATCAGTACACTCACACTGGGCATTTAGAAGTTTGGAATTAAATGATGATCATTAAGTTAATTTAAAACCTTTAAAGATGTTATAAAGGTAGTTTGATTGATGTATAATAAGAGGAAGAAGATATTAAAAATTTCATGTAAACAAAATTATAATGCAACTTTAGATATGTATGAACAAAAATCTTTTTCTTATCAATCTCTTTTCTATATTTTTTAATCCTTTTTATCATATCAAATTAAATTAAATTGTTGCTTTTACTTCATGCAGGTGTTTGATCTTTTCTACTAAAAGGCCTTAATTGTCTAAAACTCTTCTAGTTTTTAATTTTTATTTATTTATCATTCTTGGAGAGAAGAGTTTTAAATGTGCATGTTGATAGGTGGATAAAAGAGATTGAAAATTCATATTTTAATTAGGGACCTGCTTTTTGGAAAAGGGGGATAAAACCTCTATAATATAACATTATATTAAAGATATTGGAAATGCAATGCGAAAGGGTTGACTAAAATATCTTAATGATTTTTATAGGATTTACTTAAGAATGAACGAAAGTATAGCTACCCCCCCCCCCTCTAACTAAAAGAAAATGCCTTGTAGATTATATGTGTAGTAATACATACATGTGCAGTAATAACATGCTTAAAATATTGAAATTGGATTAAACAAATGGGAGTGTCCCACAAAAAAATAATCATTTAACGTAAAATTACTTTAGAATGTAATTATAAAATGAGAAACTACTTAAAAAGGTGTAAAAAATTATCTTAAAATATGGGTTGATCTAGCAGTTTAAAAAGTGATAACTGAGATTCAAAATTATTATATTTTCTTTAAGATATCATAATTTGAAAAACCAACAGAAAACGACAAACAGCTGTGTGCCCCACAATCCCCATCTAGAAATAACTCAGCATTGATGAAATTATATATTATTGATGATATGTTTTTATTAGTGGTGGTAGATAAGTTTATTTAAATTGGGAATTTCACTTAGTTTCAAATGTTAACTGGCATAGTTCTTTATCTAATTATTTAAAATGATATTTATCTATATATGATATAGCCTGTGGAAATAAATAAAAAGTAATTCTTTGTAGTGTTTTCTTTTACAAATTTTTTTTATTTGATAATGCATGTTTTCTAAGCTCTGTTAAATATTATATAAATTGTTAACTTTGCACCAAAATCTAAATTTTACAAGCACTAACTATGCTTTTCTAATAATAAAAAGAATGTTTACTCCAAAACACATTTTTTTCTCCTCCAAAATTATGCTGCCGTAAATATGAAAATAACTCCTTTTCAATTAATAAAAATGTTAAAAAAAAAAAAAAAAAAAAAAAAAAAAAAAAAAAAAAAAAAAAAAAAACACTGATACTGTCTTTAAAATTGTCTGCAGTTGCATTTAAATCAATCTTTGAGCCAATAAAAAAAAATGCTGATTTTTTTAACAAATTTTATAACTATTTTTAAGATTCTTTTACCTATTGATTGAATTTCAGAACTCAAATTATTCTAAAGTTAAGGGTGACACAGGCATGCACAAACATATATTATAGATTAAAGTATTAGCTTTGCTGTTTTGTTACAATCGTATAAACTTTCCCTCCTCTGAATCAAATGTTATGTCCCTTTAACATTACTTAAGATAGTTTTTTTTTCCTTTAGCACTTAATTATTTTTAATGTATAGTTGTTTTCAGATGTTTTGGCAAGTGATGAAGATGAAATCAATGAGGATGGTGATTATTTAGAGTCTCTGTCTAAAACCATAAAGAAGAAATCTCCTTTCCCTGTCACCTCATCTGTGATTGCTGATGATGATGAAACTTCAGATGACGAAGAAGCTTATGAAGAAGCAGAAGAAACAGCATTAGAAAGTTATGTCACACCTTTAGACGATGAAGACTGTGCTATAGATGAATATGTTATATTTAAAGAAATTATGCAAAGTAAATTAATATTCTTATTTTCAGATATTTTTCCATTAAGTTTTCACCTCTGTGATATTTAAAAGCCGTTTATACATGAAACTTTCTAATATGAATTCAGCTTTTTTCGTCTTTTAAACATATTCTTAATTTATTATTTTTTTTAAATCAATTTATTTGACTTAAATTAGATTTTTTTTTAAATTAACTGAGATTTTTTAAAGGATACTTTAAGAACTTAATATTCAATTTTTAATTAAACTATATGAATATAAATATAATGGAAATAATTAGAAAACTAAATCATAAAAATGCATTCAAAACTATATTACTGCATAATATGTATTGCTATTAACTACTGAAAAATAGGCCTAAAGTAAACAATTCGAAAACTTAGTATCAGGATTATTTTCTTAATTTTTTGAAATAGCAGAGTAAATTGTTCTGCCTTATACCTTACCTTGACTGTAGAATAACTAAACCATTTTTTAAATATACATTACATATGTATAAATGTATTCCTGACCCAAGAAAAAAATCTTAATATATTTTATTATGTCGTAATATTTGTCTTTTAATACTCGCTGTTGGTACTTTAAAATTCAGGTATATATTTGCAGTGTTAAAATAAAATGTATTTTTGACAAATATAATGAAATGTGTAAAATATAATAAAATTATAATTACATAGCTGCCAACCCCTAGTTATTAAAATGCTGAAGAACGACAGAAAAAAATGTAAAAGAAATGCCTGAAAGTGCAGAAGCTGCTTTCAATTATTTATTATTTCATAAATCCACTGTAATATAAATGGGCATTAAAAAAAAAGAATAAACTCACCTTTTATTAAAACAAAAAAGATTTTTGATCATCTACTTGCTGACACGTAGTTCTTGATTACATGAAAACATAATATTTTAAAACTCAAAGCTATTTTAATATTTGCTCTTTTTATGAAATTTTTACTTGCTACTTTACCTGCTCTGTTATGTTTTTTCTTCTTCTTCTTTGGCAGTTAATTGTTTTCTTTGTAAGAACAATTTGGTGCTTTTTCAGTTTTATGTACCTGACTATTATATATTATGACAGACTTTTATGTACTGATCAAAGCTTTGGATCGTTCTCCTGACTGAAATATTGGGATCCCATTTCCCAGATAGCACCTACCTCCTATATTTTCGGGGTCAAAGATGCAAATCCGTTGGGGGGGGATATGTTTACTCAGAAAAAGTNGTTCTGCCTTATACCTTACCTTGACTGTAGAATAACTAAGCCATTTTTTTAATATACATTACATATGTATAAATGTATTCATGACCCAAGAAAAAAATCTTTATTTATTTTATTATGTCATAATATTTGTCTTTTAATACTCGCTGTAGGTACTTTAAAATTCAGGTATATATTTGCAGTGTTAAAATAAAACGTATTTTTGACTAATATAATGAAATGTGTAAAATATAATAAAATTATAATTACATAGCTGTCAACCCCTAGTTATTAAAATGCTGAAGAACGACAAAAAAAATGCCTAAAAGTGCAGAAGCTGATTTCAATTATTTATTATTTCATAAATCCACTATAATATAAATGAGCATAAAAAAGAGAATAAACTCACCTTTTATTAAAGCAAAAAAGATTTTTGATCATCTACTTGCTGTTTCGTAGTTCTTGATTACATGAAAACATAATATTTTAAAACTCAATGCTATTTTATTATTTGCTCTTTTTAAGAAATTTTTACTTCCCACTTTACCTGCTCTGTTATGTTTTCTTTGTAAGAACAATTTGGTGCTTTGTCAGTTTTATGTACTGATCAAAGCTTTGGATCGTTCTCCTGACTGAAATATTGGGAACCTATTTCCCAGATAGCACCTACCTCCTATATTTTCGGGGTCAAAGATGCAAATCCGTTGGGGGGGGATATGTTTACTCAGAAAAAGTACATTTTTGTGTCTGATTTGATAACTTGAAATATCGTCTGCATTAAATAATTAGCATATGTGATGCCACCCCCTTGAATCATTAAGATTGAGTCTCAGAATGTGAAGAACTAACCATTAGATTGAAAGTTATTCTGGGTGGTCTGTTTTTTATTTTGTGCAATGTACATCGTGTATTCCAACATTAGATTTAGAAATGTATGGAAGTTCAAGAGAATAAGTCTCCTTAACAGCTTGTTAGCATTGTTTTCGTTCAGCCATAATAATTAAAAATGAACAAGATTAATCAAATGAGCAAATATATATTTCAATGCAGATCCACCGCATTTCTTTTTCTTCAATGTTGATTCCAGGAAGGGGTCTCTTCCCCTCTCCCCAGGCTATTATAAGAGGAACAGCGAAGGAAATACATGCTCTTCTGCTTGCAAAAGTGGACAAAATGGCTGAAATAAGTAAAAATGCGGAAGGGTTGGCAGCTATGTAATTGAACGCATGTTTTTTTGTTTTTTAATAAATGCATTATATTTTTATTTTAAATTTAATTAAAAGAAAGTCGTAAAGTTTTTTAAAATATCATTTCAAAATTGCTGTAATTTTTTTGTGCAATGTAATTATGACATTTTGCCAACCGAAAATTACCAATTGAGAACCAAATTTGCCAACACAGCAATATGTTCACAAAATATTTTTTAAATTATAAAAAAATTAAACTGAAATTAAATTTTTATTTTTGAGTTGGAGATATTTATTTTGAATAATTTCAAGATCTATATATGCTTGGATTGAAATGTTTGCATTTTTTTTATAGATTTTTGACATTTCTTATCTAAAATAACATGTGTTATATAATACATGCTGAGATGATTCCATGCTCCAATAACATGCTGAGTATGCTTAAAAGTATTTGACATATTTCTAAGCATTCTCATTTAATATTTCTCATAGTAATTAGCCTAATTAAAATGGTGATAATTTTCTGTTCAAGTAAAAGGTATACAAGTCAGCTAGAAATAATCTCAGAAAAGGTAGTATTATTAATGAACTTCTCAAACATTTATTTTTTAGGTCTTAAAACAAGTGATCCTAATTGGTACAATGTTCTCACATCTCACCTGACACCTGAGCAACAGAGAGCCTGCGAAGAAATATTTGTCCTAGCTGATCAAAGAAAAGCAGCTGCAGGTAAATTATTTTCATTGATAGAATGAGGCTGTGTAGTCCTGTAAAAATACAAGAAACTTTTTTTTTTTTTTTTTTTTTTTCTGAACATCTTATTTTCTAATAATACGAACAGATTTTAAAATAATTTACTTGCAGAATCAACAGATTTAGATTTTCAATTCCATCTATTTATTTCAATTAATAATACATCAAAAAACCGTTTAATGGTTAAAACTTGGCGCCTGTCCACTATTTACATGTGTGGTTTAAACGTAACCTTACCAGTAGGATTCATTGTTTCAAATGTTTATACTGAATTTAGGGGTCATACACTTATTTATTATTTGAAACAAATACTGTAACAAATCTTGTAAGGGGAAGTTTTGTAATTTTAGATTTGTCCCTTTCATACCATATAAAACAATACAACACAACAACAATACGGTATTCATATCATGGAATTTTTAAAGGTGAGTCGATGAATCATCCACATTCAACCTAAAATATGCAAGAAGCAGGGGCCACAGAACAGAAAATTACTTGGAATTTAGCTAAAATTTCAAAAAAAAGTCAGGGGAAATGAATAAATTTATGTGCGATCTACTGAAAAGTCTGATATTTTTTTTCAAAAGCACTTTTTTCTTTCTTTCTTTTTTTAAAAAATAAAAAAATTGTTTCTGCCACAGCTTGCAAAATCCAAGAAATTATTTTCCCAAGTATTAATTCAGGGTTGCCACTCAAGGTGAAAAACCTAAAATATACATTTAATTTACCATGGCGTTATTTAAGTAGGATCAGTTGTTCCTTTTCTCTCGATTAAAATTAGTATAGTTAGCCCAATATAGCTGACACAAAAGTACCGTAATTGTGTTTTCTCTCAATATATTTTGTATGATATATACAGGGAATTTTTTTTTCTCTAGATTTGAGTGGCAGCCCTGGTTAAGGCAGGGTATCCGCACACCTGGAAAGTCATGAACTTTGGTATTGTGCAAAATTTGTCATGATTTTTGCTATAATTATTTATTCGTGAAAAATCATGGATTTGAAAGTCTAAAATGTAGCGGGTACCCTGTTAAGGGCACTCTTTTATTTTATATGCATGTCATTTCTATAAACTGTTTGGATACATGCTTATTTTTCTGTTAATTGATGTCACGTTATTTCTTCTAGAATCTAAACGAATAGAAAAAAGTGGTGGTTATGTGTTTCAAAATCAAACTGTTCCAACTTCATTCAATTTCGGTGGAACCCCTCTCTCATAGAAACTGGAAAAGAACTATTTAATAAAAAGAAAAGCCTCTCCTCACGTACGCTACAGATGCTCTTTGTTATGAATCAAGCTATTATGACTTTTCTTTCTCTATAAATCCCTGTTGTAAATTATTAGGTTTTTTTTTCCTCTTATTTATTATTCATAATTTTAGAATGTCGGATGGAGGGACAGCACTTCTATGCTTGAAGATTAATAATTGTGAGTGAAGTTGTGGTTATTTTTCATATGCTTATCAATTATATTTCGAATAAATATATAATTGATTTAAGATAATTAATAGACAGTCTTGTCTGTTATTGCTAAATTAGTCACAAAAAATGCATGTTTATCCATGATAGTTCCTTTGTAATAGTACATGGATTGCCAACTACACAATTTTTTATAGTTTTTACTATGAGAATCATAAAAACGTTTGATAACTAACTGTACACTTTTTTCTGAAAGATCCATATTATGACTTTGATCCATATTATGACCCCCCCCATATTATGACTTTGATGCAATTATGAAGTTTAGCACTTTTTTCTCATGTAGACATACTTATTTATTTGTTTGATACTTTTTTTGCATTCTGTTAACACATATTAGACTTGCAGAATTATACTACTATATATTTATGAGTTTTTTGCTTTACATTTGTATTTTCATAAAAATAACCTAAACTATATATATTAAGCAAAAGTGCTGTCCTAAAATTTTACAGTCTTAAATTAGTTTTAACATAGTTTGTTTGTTTGTATTTTTTAAAAGAAAAAATATGGCAATGCTACCTCTGAGTCTTTTTTAGATACTTTTTTTAATTGAATTTTAAAATAATTTCCGTAACTAAAGGAAGTCATGTGCTTTCTATTTTCTCTTCCCTGCAAATTGTAAAAAGAAACATGGCAATATGTTTTTGTGATATTACGAAATGTACAGAATAAATGAATGCTGACATTAAATATTTTTGTATATATTTATCTATTCAATTCATTCTTTCCATTTGCAAAAGAAAAGAAAAAAAGAGTCCTATATCAATCATATGTTATCAGGTAAGGTTGTCTTAGCTGTGTTTCTTAAATTTAGTTTTTTAGAAGGAAAAAAAGTATATTTTTCAAAAGTATTTACTTTCTTGATATGATTCTGTAGCAAAATGTGTGCTACAACACTTTTATTTTCTCTTTTTGTTGTTAATTTCATTTAAGTTGGGTGAATCTTGTGTTGTGGTTTTTCTCTGCCTTTTAACAGGGATGACAACTGCTTCGCTTTGTTCTAAAGATTTTATAGATAGAGAGAGAAAAAAAATTAAGATTTCAGAATTTCTGAAAACTCTTGAAAGACTAGAGTATGCAATATCTGAAATAAAGTTGTGCCTTTTTACTTGTGTTTAGTAAATTCAGATTGATTACCAAATCAATTGAACTATTAATTTTGATATCACCGGAAATTTTACCACAAAGCAAAGTAAGTTGGCATGTTCAATACATCGTTCCTAAATAAATATGATATATCTAACATACTCAGCTCATATTTTTTAAATGCATTATAGTAGTTAACAATTTAATACTACTACACTTCTGTTAAAAATTAAGAAAATTTTTAGATTTCTGCTGTTATCTTTTTTACTACTAGAAATAGCTATAAAATAAATAGAAGAATATAGTGCAAACTGAATGGTAGGTATATACTTAAGTATGATTGCATGAATCCAATGAAAAATATAAGTTAATACTCATTCCAGTCACATTAATGTGGTCACCTGTCAAAATGATTCCTCCTCCAATTTGCACTCTTCAGGCAATAGTCGCAAAGTGTCGGCTTTCACGAAGTTTGCGCCAATGTCCATATGTCTAAAACTAAACTCAGTGGCGCGACAGCCCATAGAGGGCCAAGGCCTACTGTGCCCATCTCAGTTTTCTTGGGCTCTGGGGTGCAGGAGCAGATGTTCCGGTCAGGTGGTCAGCCGAACGCGGAACCCCCAGTGTTTAGTTCCCAAGCATGCTTGGTACTCATTTATCGACCCACTGAAGGGATGAAAGGCTGGGTGAACCTTGCCCGGCCCGAGGATCGAACCAGGGACCTGTGGCACGACAGCGCTACCGCTCAGCCACCGGGCGGCGTCCATATGTCTAATGGAGCATAATACATGATTCATTCCAGGATATCACCAGTCCGTGAACATCTAGTTGGTGAATTGGCGTGCACATTTCAACTTCATTGCTGAGGGAGAGCAGTTGGTGCATTATCTTTGGCATCTGCTGTGCAGCAACAGTCGCTGAACCATCTTTAAGGGCCACATTTGGTGTATCCTTACCCACCTAGGGAATGACCTTTAATTAATACAGGCATCTGAAGGGCAGATTTGTTGGCCACTCTTTCAGGGACACCATATTGGATGTGCCAACATTGCTCCCACAGTAAGGACAGATAGTACGGAGAATGAAAGAACATCCACACCTTGTCCGGGATTCGAACCCGGATCCTTTCTGATTTCAAGGCCAGTTCCCAGACCCCTACACAGTCCGGTCGGCTGTTAATAGTACTAATAATATTTAGTTATAAAAATTATTGCAGCATATTTTTAAATTTAAGCGAAAGGGTAAAGTTATTGTATTTTATTAACTTCAAGTTTGAACTTTTGCTTTATTGTTTAAATAAATTGGCTACCATTTTTTAAGTTTTTTATAAGAGGCTTGGTTCATCTGAGCAGTTAATTGCTGGGGCTGCCCCCGTTATCTACTTTAAAGAAATGGCAACTTTTTTCGATAAGATCTAGGTAAAAGCTACTTTTAAAAATATGGACCTTTTTTATGATTTAGCTACTAAAATTAAAAATAAATGAAAATTCCTGCTTTTTCACTGCTACAATCATTGATACATTAAGAGATTGATTTAATAACTGTCCATTTCAAAAATCTGTTATTTTGTAAGTGTTGAGAAAAGCAGATGTGAAATAAGCATTGGTCTATAGCTGCTCTCCTAACATTGCATAGACATAGAGGGGATCTCAGTGGCAGGGTAACGGGTTGTTGATTACTAATTAGTACTTCAGCAATATCTATCTTAAGAAATCACCCCATTCTCTGAATAAAGAGTTAAATTTTGGTTTCCATAACGAGATCTTACTTTTAGTTTTATTGTAAGTTTTATGTCTATTTTTAAAAAAAAATTCTCTTAAGGTAAGTGAAATATTTTCAATTTTGAAAACCCTATTTCTTAAATTCTCTTACTGGAGGGTCTTATTGAATATATGTAATTATAAATTTGGTGAAACTTTCGTATCAAAGGCACAATTTGACAAACGTGTGTTGTTGCAATTTTGTTTTGGCCTTGAAGTAAATGTCTTAATATTTTGGGTGATCCTTTCTGCCTGGGAATTTAATTTGTTTGTCCTTTTTTTCTAGATCACTGGAATTTTCAATTTTAAAAGTGGGCTCTATATTTGTCACAACTCGGGCTTTAAGGTGGTTTTTCACTTAAGCATGATATACAACTTAAGTTATACTGGAAAAGAATTAAGAAAAAATTTATATAAAATTTCAAAACAAAAAAATTCAGATACTTAACTAGTTCTGAGCTTCCAAAGTTATTTATGAAACATTTCTACTTGTTACATTATTCATCAAAAAAATTTTTTAAAATTTTATTGCCATATGTGTATACATTCGATATTATTAATGTTACTATCAAAAATTCAAAATCTTAAAAAAATCATTTTAAGAAATTCTCTCTGAAATAATTTTAAGAAATGAAGTAGTGAATTTAAATGTTTTTCTATACTGTAAACCGGGGCGAGTCAACCCATTTTTTCAGTTCGTCAACTTTCAAGTGATCAAACTTTTGTAAATATTAAAGAAAAAAGGATTTTAATAGGTGTTTCGGAATCGCTATTTATCCCTCTTTAAAGCTGTGAAAACGATTTTAGAAAATATTAACAGTTACGCTGTTACTGTATATTTTTATAGAACTGCTGAAAAATCTCTCGTATGGGGCGAGTCTACCCATTCAACTAAAATGAATGTTAATATTGTAAATAATCAAATTTTACTATTAAATTGTTATTTTAGTTACTATATAGGATATTTATGAAGTGAAATTCTTAACTTTATTATATATTCCATTTTTTTATTCATAAAATAACACAAAATGATTATTTGATCGATTATCACAGTTTTGTTTTTATAATCATTAACATTATAAAATTTAAAAAAAAATTCTGATTATTGTTGATAAAAATAAATGAAAATTAATATAAATTTACAATTAAATAATTAATAAATAATAATAAAGATTATTAACAAAATCGAAATTCAAACATTGGAATCGTGAAAAATCCTTTTCCCATTCTTTTGGGAGGTGTGATTTTTCTACAATGCAGAATTAAAATAATATACTCAAATTCATTTAGAATGACTTAATTTTAATATAAACAAAGTTCTAAATTAGTATATTATTATGCTTTATTGAAACTAAATACGAATGGGTAGACTCGCCCCGCGAATTCTGCCTTTTTGTTTACAACAGCAAAACTTACATTTTTTTTTCATATAAAATTAATGTAATCTTAGTCTTAGATAAGTTTACAGGGTGCGTAGCGTTTGTAAAAAGTACTTAAAGATGCTTTTGGGGGGATTTCGTTTATAAAAGCTTTTAAAGGTGCTTTTTTCAGCTGGCGTTTTTAAAAAGTGCTTTTTTTTTTACGAATAATTTTTTTTTTCTTCAGTGATATTTGCTGATCCCTTGCATTTCACGAAGAATGGGGTGTTTGCTACGTAATCATTCACACGGGCTTCATGTCGTACCCACGTTATGACTTGCGCATGCGCGCACACTCGAAACTGAAACCCGAGTGCTCCAATTCGGATAGTCCGATCCTTATTAAATGTTTTCCTTTTTATTCTTGTTTATTTTATTTTACTTCTAACACTTTTTTGATGTAGGGGGTAAGGGTACTTTTTTTCAGAGTCAAGTTGAATTAACTCGGTGATGTGGGAAAGTACTGATTGTTTCCATTTATGTCCGTTTCTTTTTGGGTTTTTTTCAATGCTAAAACTGTTCATAAGAAGTTTTTTTTTTTCAATAATATCATTGATTCAATGTGAGTTTTTTGAGTGCTTGAAAAGGTTTATTTTTGATTCAAAGATTTGGCTACGCACCCTGGTTTATCACTTAACCAAAGTGAAAATAGTAATAATAATAACATACTTACGGAGCACCAACTAAAAGTTTGCTAATTTTCAATACAAATCTCTCAAAAGACGTTTGAACAGGTCGGTTAAAAAGACACCAAATAAATAAAAACGGATCAAACTACTACAGCGCCATCTTCCTTAGAGTATGAAATAAGTCCTCCGTCGGTAAAAAAATTTTTATTTGCAATTTAAAATAGTGAAAATTAAATAAAACTAAAATGGGTAGACTCGCCCCGGTTTACGGTATGCCTTTTATGTACTTTTTCTTTATATTTAGTTATTTTTTTGAGCATTTCTTTGTTATTAAAACTTATATTTTGTTTAATCTAAATGTTATTGCCATAAGCTAATTAACACAACTGAAGTATGTAAGACATAATCGGCAAATAATCTTCTATCAGAAGTTGATTTAAATCAAAGAAATAAATAATGCTTTCATTTTTAGAAAAATATGTAAAATATTGCAGGTAATTATTCCATTTAAATTATTAAATTCTCATGCAAATGCTAAAAGATTTTATCCTTTTTAATTTGAGATTAGATTTTATCCTTTTTACTACCTAAATTTGATCCGGCCTTGTTTTAAAAGTGAAAAATGCTCAGCTTAGCAAGCTTTATATATATTTTTTCTGATTTTAGTAAAGACAACGAATAATTTTCTATAACTGGCTGTAATATTATACTAAAATATTTTTAAAAAAAATATATTTAAAAAAGGCAATATCTGTTAATAGTTACATAGAATGTAAACAATTTAAATAAAAATTGACTTAAATATTTTGTAAATTTCGGAAAATTTTGTTGGAATACATTTTTTTAATATGTGAAATACAATAAATATAAACAATCAACAAAACTTTAAAAGAAAAGTTAAATAAATATAACATATGTATGAATATTCATAAAAGTATTTTATAGATAGCTTTATTGTTTTACCAAAATATGTTTATTATTTAAAAAAAAACGCAATAATGCAAATAGGAAACATACAATTTAAATGTATTAGGAAATTAAACTATCAAATGTAACGAAAACATCGTTTTCTGTACTAAAACTGGTTTTTGAAAAAAAGGAAGAAAAACGTGTTAAATGTCCACAAAACCATAACTAAATTATCCCAATTCACAGTGGGTCAGAAGACCTTGAATTTTGGCCAGAAGTCAAAAATTAAATTTCAACTAAAACATGTTTAGTCAGCTTTAATATCGCCCAAATTAAGTATTCATAATCATTCCAAACATTTTAGTTTACTTTTTGGACCGACGCGAGTGCAATGTAGTGAAAAATATGTTAAAAAAAAATTTTTTTTTCATATGATTTTTAAATTTATATTTCAGAAATATATATAGGAATTTCACCTTTCTGTTACATTTTTATCAGAGTAATTCGTATAAAATTTTAGTACAATTTTTCAATTTGTTGGATTTTTTAATACTCTTGACAAACTTATAGTTTATATCTTATCACTTGACATTTCCACGAGGTAATTAGCTAAACTTTTTTTTTTGTTGTCTTTGATGTTTCTTTTTTCGAAAAAACCTGCCCCATTTTGCCCGTATTGCAAAGGTGGACAAAATATACCGAAAAACAAAAATTATGTTTTTTTTCTTCATGTTTTCGCGTTATTTTGAAATCAATTCGCGTTATATAGTAATATTACTTCGGAAATATAATTTGCTTTTCATTTTTAATATAAAATTACGAAAATTATTATATTTTCATTGCTATATTTATTTATTTAAACATACTATATATATATATTTTTTTTGCTCGCCATCTTGTTTTTTTTAAATATTTTTAGTGTATTTCAAAATTTAAAATATGAATTCAATTTACCTGCACATGAAAACCCTAAATAAAACTCCCTAAATTTTGAAACAAATTTTATCGAAATACTAATTTTGGCCACGAAACTTTGGATGCTGGCCCACCGTGCAATTAATTGAACTGATTTAAATTAATAGAAAAAATTCACTATATATTCATGAAAGATACTTGCATACAAAACTTGATAAGTTGTTGTTGGCACGTAGAATGATATTCTATTTTTATGTAATAGTAATATAAAAAGTATGCCCAAGAGACTAGACATAGAATCCCAGGAGTTTCTCTTAATGAAGCCTATAAAAAAAAAGTGATTTTACCATTAAAACATTTTGCCTGACAAGATAGACAAAAGATATTATCTTTATTCTTGGAAGGGGTTAGTATAGGTAAAAGCGTGAAGCTTCAAGCATTTCTTAAGTAACCAGTTTCAAAACACAAAGAATTAATAGTGTTTAGTTCTGTCAGATTGCCTTTTACCCTAAGTAAAAAATGATTTCATTTTAGAGTTAATAAGTGACAATAATTTTGTAATTAATAACTTAGGGTTAAGTTGGTGAATATGTTTATAAAAATTATCTCATTTATATTTTATTATACTAATTGCTTTAATGCTAATTTTTATTACACATTAATATGTAATCAGTATTGTTTAGTTTAAGTATAATTTTGAACATTCATTTCTGAAGTTTTGTGTTAGTGAGCTGAGTTGAGCTTGTTTTCCAGAACTGCTGTGGCATGTCTGATCAAAGAAAACTAAAAATATTTTTTGTCTTGAAAAATTTCCTCAGGGAATAGAGTTTTTATCGATTGAATATGTAAAATTATTTTATTTAATAGGTAGGGGAGAGTGGGGTCAATTGTAACAGGGTACGATTGTAACAGAGCAAATATTTCGAGTGTCGGGTTCTAGATTCGGTTCCTACGTGGCGCACAAGGTGTATTTAATAAATCTACATGTACACCCCTGCTGGCAACCATTTTTATGTACTTTTGAAAGAGTTATATCACAAAAGATATTTTCACGCTACGTAAGTACTTTTTTTGGTGTTAGAATATTATATTGTAACATAGTAATTTTGTTTAAACAAATAAAAATTATTAACCGAATATGTAAGTGGACACCTTAATTAACATTTTAAGAAAAAAAAGATTAGTTTTGTTAATTAACAAGCATTGTTTTTAAC
>NC_092206.1:5051171-5055179 GCF_043381705.1 Parasteatoda tepidariorum | reverse complement strand
GTACAGTCACGGAAAAAAGTATCCGGAAAGTAACAAATAAAGAATCATTTATTTTTTGAAACAGATAATTCTCAGGTACACAACAAATACGGCGTTTGTGTCCTTTCCTAGAAACAGCAAAACGCTGTATTTGTTGTGTGTCTGAGAAGTATCTATATTAAAAAATAGACAATCTTTTAGTTGTTATTTTCGGGATACTTTTTTCCGTGACTGTACATATAAGTACATTAGAGTGCTATTGTTATCGTTTTAAAATAACAAGCGTAAGCTACATTGCGTTTATAGAAACAAAAATAAATAGTGTTCTGAAAGAAAGAATGTTTGTACTTTGTACACTGTACAAACATACAAACACTTTGTACACTGATGTTTGTACTTTGTACACTGCAAATATTTGGAGATAATATATGTAACCACACAGCGTAGATGCCATAAGGAAGTGCTGACAGACACAGGTTGAGTCCGCCCAGTGGAAAAGACGTGTCATTTATATTATGAATATATTATTACAGTTTGATTAGTGTTCCTTTTTATTTACGAATTAACATTTATTGTATTTCACCAGCACTAAATTTAAAATATATTTTCCAGAAATAAATTATAATAAAAATAAAAATCATCCAACAATTTTTTTTGTTTTGCTGACCATTTGGCGCCCCTTTGTGTGTAGCGCCCGGGGCATGATGCCCCCCCTTGCTCCCCCCTCGCTACGCCACTGCCGTCAATGTCTGGATTTAACATTGCAAGCATTATGAGATTTGTGCAGTCTGATTTTGGAGGAAAGTTTGACAATTGGCTTGTTGGTCATGTTTCGAATTATCACGGGTTGCTCTTCGAAGAAAGACCTAAATCGGAAAATTCGCATTTTACAGTAAGATTTGCCGAGTCTAGATGATGAATCTTGAAATGATGATTGAAATCCATCTAAATTAATCTCACAACCCAGATAAGACATCCGCTATAGCTTCGAGACTTATACTTGACCTGCAAATACTTGTTTTTTTTTTTTTCTTTCTTTCCTCAAAATAAAATCTAACACTGCTTGCTTTATATAACTAATAATAAAAAAGTATATTTTATAAATAGAAAATTTAAAAAAATGCCAACTTAGCTTCCGGAATAGCAAAAATATCAGGAGGAATTGCATCATAGGTCTTGGACTGCATTTGATTTTGTTCAGTCGAAGTGAACATTAAACAGAATAGCTTTCGAAAATTGCTCGAGATGATATGAGAGCATGTCTCTGCAGTTTTTTATATGCTCGTAGAGCAGAATATTTACGACATCGCTGGGACCTAAAAAACTATTAGCAGGGCGGAATGTTTACGTCATAAGAAAGCATACAGAACAGAAAACCACTAGGAAACTCTGAAAACTTTTTTGACCACCTGAAAATAAAACTGGTGCCTTTATGTGATAAATAAATACAATTAAATTCGAAGACAGTTCATATTAAGTTATGTCTTGCCAGATAAAATTCGGGCAAAGTGTTCGTCAAGACCAGAGAAGCCATTCGCATTTGATCTGAAGCGATTGTTCCAAAAGTAAGTAGTCTCGAATAGGTCCATCCTTGCAATGATATTTGTATCCATTGGTGGTGGTGTGTTCACCAGACCACAGACATGCTACTGCAAACAAGCAGTTGAAAAGTTTTTTTCCCGGTTTTTTAATGTTTTTTTTTGCCAGCGTAGTAATTCGGGTGCTGGGCTTCGAGGATGAGGGATGTTGCATCCTGTTGGTCTACGACATATTCTGTCGGCAATGGAAAGAATGGCAAATCGAGGACCCTGTGGAAACAATATGCAACCAATTTCCAGTCCTCGTTGGTTTTCAGTTGGTGGACGTTCAACTTATAATTTATCATAGTGTTACCCGACATGGAGACTGCCACCAAATCAGGGATTTGTCGATCAATGAGATAACCGTGCGTGATAGCGCTATGTTCTAACGCACGTATACATTGTACATGATTGTATAATGTATACGTGCTCCTTATGTACTGCTCGGGGCCTTGCGTCATGTCGTTACAAACCGGTTCTTTCCAGAATATTCTGGTGTTCTGCTGTGGACTGATCGTTCAGACACGGTTCCCAGCAGATCACCGAAGTCAAGCATCACTGGCTGCGGTCAGTATGCAGGTGGGTGACCACTTGGGTTAGTCTGCATAGGGACCGAGGGTGTGCGGTATCACCTCGTTAAACTGTTCTACCGTAAAGTGCTCGACTTCGCGTGCAGGTCGTCGGGCTACCGAAGCGGGGGTGCCATCCCGTCTACAGAGGATTAAAATTGTGATGGCGTGTCTTCGGATCATCCTCAGGGATGTTTCGCAGCCCGTCGCCAATAGCCCAATGTGCAGATCTAGTGCGACGTAAATAAACAACAAGAACAATTCCAAAATATTCTGAAAAAAATTTCGCACTTCTCGTTTTATAAAATTTTGTCACATCCAAAAGTTCTTTCCTGTCAAAGCAAGTGATAAAAAACACAATGTTGGTGCCACAAGTATGATAAAAAATGGCCCTTCCTAAATTTGGGATTAAAATTTTTCGGAAGCAGGAGAAAAAGCAGCTTGATTGGAATTAGTAATCAATGCCCATTTTATTAAAACGAGCCCGACCACTTTTCTCGAGATTCGGCCCCTAAGCTACATGAATTGGAACTATGCCGTACGCTCTATTGATGCTTTCGGGAAGCGTTAAGACGACAAGAACTACATCGTATTTCTGCTTGCACATCATAATTGGTCATGAAATAGCAATTGTCAACTATGGCATAAAGTTATCTCCGTCACAGATAGAAGCCCAATGCATTTCTGTCACTTTTCCAGTTTAACAGAATTTTGGCATAAATAGTTTTGAAAATGAAAAACATTTTCTGGGTAAAATTTTAAGGCCAAAACAATTCAATGCTGTATTTAACAGTTACAATGTTAAAAAAAATTGCATTGTCTTGATGAGTAGTGTACATATTGTTGTGTGGGAAGATAATTAATAAACTAATTCAACCTTTTTTTGAATTATTATATTTCACCATGGCATACATACATCGGGGTATTATCGTATACATCAGGGTATTATCGTATACATCAGGGTATCGAACTAGCATCGGGGTTTTTATTCATTTCAACAATGATATCACTTGCACATCTCAAGTTGTTTCGGCTTGGCAGTGTGCCCGAATAAGTAGCTGCGACTTCCCAGATTTTTTCCCAGCTGACTGACCAAGTTTCGGTACATTTCATTTTACACGCATCTTCACAGTATTGGAGTTTTTACAGCATACAATTCTCAAACAAATTTCAACTGCAATGCTAAAGCATTAGAAATTCCCAGTCAGAAATCTCCAGCTAAATAAATAAATAAAATAAAAAATTCGTAACAGCTCAAACCGGAAATGACGCCATGCTCAGCTTATGGTCATATCTGCCGAAACGGGTAGTTATTCTATTTAAATGAATGCATTGGCTGGTGAAATGATTCCAGAAATAATACGAGTATTGATAACTCAGGCCATTATTTGCATGATAACCTATGGTACCAGCGGAAAGCATATTACCCGAACTGTGGTCTGAAATGTTTCCCAAAGCAACTCAAAGTTACATTGCAAATAAAAAATTTATACAGTGTAACGTTGAGCTGCTAGCTTTGGCTTGGCTCAAGGCCGGATTTACGTATAAGCTAAATAAGCTGTAGCTTGGGGCCCCGAGATGACAAGGGCCCCTGATCCTACTTTCCCCCCTCTTTCTTTAAAATTTTAATCGGGGCTGGGGCCCTCAGAAGCCCAAAATGCACTTTTTTTCCTTTTTTACATTGTCGAACATAATAAATATAAAATGGCTGAATAAAACAAAAAACTTCGTTGTCTTTGGTAGGGAACATATCATCTTTCAAGCAATTTGAGTATTAATAAATTATTTGAATTTTTTTTTTTTTTAAGTTTAAAAGGTAAAAAAGTTTTTGCTTTGCTCCATCATTCGATCCTCAGACTATTTAATATCTGTTTCTAAGG
>NC_092206.1:5005952-5050671 GCF_043381705.1 Parasteatoda tepidariorum | reverse complement strand
ACCTTTTCCAAGCTGGGTTGAAAATGTTTCGACTCGCAGCATTTTGGAATCATATTTAAATTACAAGTTACTTTAATATATAGATTGTGTTAAAAAATACGAAGAACACTTAACTATTTTCACTAAAATAATAAATGAGGCTGTATATCGAAGTTGAACATTTAGCTGGAGTCCTATAACCGTCAAGCAATCTGAAAAGCATTTTCCTGGTTTTGTGTAGCGTAAAATGTCATTACTTTAATTAAATCTTAATTAAAATAAGTTACTTTTATAGACGTGATTATGCACCGATACTTAAATTGCGAGTTACATACTTTGATTTCCTGGTTTAGTTAAAAAATGTAACTGGGAGATGTGTAAAAGTCTTTACTCCCTACATTAGTTCATAATAAGGATCTTTAAAATCAGTTCTAATGCGATCATCATCATCATCATCGAAATATAACTGGGCGCCTGGGGCCGTTAGCGGCCTTTTTCCCATTCATCTTGTATTTAATCTTTAAGGTGGTTCTTTCTGGTAACTGGAATAAAAGGAAATCAAATATTTTGTATTTTAGTTAAAATTATGTCACTACAAAAATGAGTTGCAATCGGCCTGAGGTTTATGTCTTCTCTTAAGTTTTCGAACGTAAAAATTTCGTTGAATCCTGCGGTGTCACAATATATGGTCTTTTCAAAAAATCTGAAGATTTGCTTTGCAATGTGATGATCTAAAAAATCTATGTTGAGGTCGCTATGTATGTTTTTATTGCTGATAAACCATCTTGCTTTTGTTATTTTCCTGAGGATTTTGTTCTGGCATATTTTGAGTTTTTTAAGGAGTGATGTAGAGATGTTGCACCAAGCTCAGTTCTAATGCGAGCGAAGATGTTTCCCCTTTTATTCAAACATACACCTGTGGCACAGAGGAAACTTGCTTGGAGATGCACCGTGATTTTTTCGCTCGTGAATGAGAATCTGATTGGCGAAATATCCACGAATCACTACAATGTAAAGATGTTCTATGCAGCAAAAACAGTCCTTAATAATATTACAGGTTGGTGAATCGAGTTTGAAGCAGAAATGAACAGACAAAAACGTTGCATTTATTTAAAAACAAAAAATTGGCTGTGTCATTTTCATTTGCACTCTTTTTCTATTTCATTAAGATAACTTTTATATAAATTTTATAATATAATGGCTGCTGTAGCAGTTAGTCAACCCCCTCAAATTCCTGAAGAAAGTCCTAAAGATAAAGCACTTCAAGATTATCGAAGAAAGCTTCTTGAGCACAAGGAAATCGAGGGACGTTTGAAAGAAAGTATGAGTAGAATTTTTTATGCTCTTTATAATTTTCCACATTCTTTAACTATTAAGGTGATATTTCCTTATCATGATCTGTCGTGCAATTTAAAAAATGAAATAAAAAAAGAAGCACTTAAAGGTTTGCGCTTGGGTGAATACGAGTAAAAGTCTTTTGAGTTAGTCCTTTAGTATTTCGCGTAATAATTCCTTTTTTGAAATACATAGAATAGTATAAGAAGGCCATTTAAAATTTGTTGATGATGAAATTCAGTTATTACATAATATTGCACATTTTGATGAATTTTTAGGGTGTTAAATGAGTGATCTTTCAAAACTCAAAGTTCCCTTTTCAGAGAGTCCCGCAGTGGACTGATCGTTAAGACACGGTTCGTTAAGATCACGGTCAATGTGCGGGTGGGGGACCACTTGGATCAGCCTGCGTAGGGACTGAGGGTGTGCGGTATGGGTCCTCGTTAAAATGTTCTACCGTAAAGTGCTCGACTTCGTGTGCAGGTCGTCGGGCTACCGAAGCGGGGGTGCCATCCCCTCTGCAGAGGATCAAAATTGTGATGGCATGTCTTCGGATCATCCTTAGGGATGTTTCCCAGACTGTCGCCAATATCCCATTGTGCAGCTCTAGTGCGACGTAAATGAACAACAACCCTTTTCAGAGAGGAAGTACCCTGTCCTTTTTTAATTCTCAAGGAGAACTGTGATAAAAACTTTTGGCAGTATAGAATTGTCTAATTAATAAAATGAAAAGATTGGTTTTCTGGGACGCTTTCATTATTTCTGAATAAAGCCTGTTTTATCCAGGTTGCCTGATTGGGAAAGGTGAGAAAAGAATTTTATCAAAGTAAACTTATAGGTTTTCTGAATGTCTACAAAGCTTTTGTTACGTTACCATATTTAGTCTAACCAGGGCAAGCAGCAATCCATTTTATTAAAAAATTTATACTGAGTATAACAACTGAGTTTCACTTAGTGATTTTGTTTGTTTACCTTTATGAATTGAAAAGCAAATTGAAAAAATATTATAAATATCTATAATATAAATTCTTATGATTTCTTTCCTTCTTAACATTATAAATAAAATATTGTTGCTGAATTTTTATATGGAATTTTTTTGATGATTTGAAAACACATCAACATTTTAATTACTATTGGGAGCAATATCAAAGCTTATTGCTGATGCAATGTTGGAGATTAAAAGCTTTGGGTTTCTCTCTATTAATATTTAAATCTAGGGTAATTCAAGTATAAAGAACAAAAAGGAAAAAAAAATATTGTAATGTAAAGTGGCACTTTAGTATTTTTTTTAATGTTTTTTGAATTATAAACAAAACTATTTACACAACTTTCTTCGTTATTTATTTTATTAATAACGCTGTTATGAACCAAGTACCAACAAAAGTAATTTTATAGTTTATTACAAAAAATTCAATTCTCTAGAATAATGATTGTACTAGGTCAATTAAAAAAGAAAATGTTGAAAAATAAAATACTTACTATTTATCTTGTTGCTTAAAATTTCTATTAAAATTTGTTAATCAAGTTTGTATATATAATACAGTAACAGTTCTTTACACTTCGGTTAATGGAAAAATAGTTAATTTTATAGTCCCTTATTCAAGGGTTCCTCTCTGGTTACCGTACTCCCAACTAGTGTGAAAATGTCTACAAGCTTAAGAATATTATATATAACAAGAGGTCTGGTACAACAAACTTCTATGATAGTTTGGGCACATCATCAAGATTAAAACTGCACAGGAACCCATGCCCGGATCTGTCATCATATGCCGCTGGGTATGCTTCCCAATAATAAACTATTCAGGAGCATGTAAATAAAACTTTCATAATAGGGAAGTGCCTTCAATGACATATGATGACATATCCGGGCATGGAATCTGATGAAATTTTAATCCTTATGACATGCTCTAACTTTCTCAATCATTCGTTATGTATGTTTTTAACTTGTACATTTCAATACTAATTAGGTTAAAAATATCATTTAAAGAAAATGTGTAGCTTTATTTTTAATTTTCACTGTTGTGATTTTTTTTTTAGTGAGGGAACAATTAAAGGAATTCAACAAGCTGTATGAAAAATCAGAAAATGATTTGAAAGCTCTACAAAGTGTTGGACAAGTAAGTCTTGCAACAACTGTTTTGTCATTCTACCAGATAATATTGTTAGTTTAATTGGAAAATAAGTTACTTTATAGCCCTGGAGCAGTATTATGTTTTTTGATTATTCCAAGTACTCTGTGGATACAGTATAGGACCCCAAATCCGGCACTCACGAGACCGACGAGATTCCGTATTTTGGAATTTCCTGAATTTCGGATCTCTTTCGGAAATTCCAATATGGCGCCCATATATTAGGATAATTCAATCATACTGTTAATTTCAGAAAAAAACTATGGATTTAGTTGTTTTGATCTTAAATTATGATGGGGTGAATTTAAAACTGTCACATCCTAAGAAATTTTATTATTTAAAATAATAATCTAAATAATAAAAATAACTATATATATTTTTTAAATATTCTAAAAGCATGTACTTCTCCAATGGTAATTTCAATGTCAACTGGTGTGGCCAATTTATGATTAAATCAGAGAAGGAAATGTGTCGACAAACCAGTAGAGCACATGATCAATTCTCGATTAGATTGATCAATCTCTCACAATTTGCATATTATTGGACAGATGTAATTTTAATAGTGGCCTGTTTTTTAAAAATTGAAAATTCTAAGTGTTTAAAAGCATTTTGATATTATTAATGCAGCATTTTTCAAAATATGGTTAATATTACAAGTTGATATTACATATAATACTAATATATTTATTTAAATTACATATAATAATATATTTATTTAAATTAGGAGAATAAATTTTACAGAGCAATAGATTTTATTAGAATGTCTTGTGCATGTGACAGGGCATCTGAACAGCAGCTGCCCCGTCTGATTTTATTCATGAAGTATAACATATTAAATATATTTTTGCCAAAACTTAATTTTTATTCCTAAATTTGTTTTAGGCATTTATGACTAGGTACTGTTTATTTCCTTTAACCATCTTATTTCATTTAGTAAATGTGCTAGATCTGATCCATACCACAATCAAATTAAACAAAATCACATTGTTCAAGAGTTCAAATGTTTTTTATTCATGTGTACTACTTTATTCTGCTTTTAAAAAAAAATTCTATTTTTAAGTAAACTTAACAATTTTTAATGTATTTCTTCTCAAAACACACTGATATCTTTCTGTTTTGATAAGGAAATTGTAGAACAGACATTTTGTGATTTTAAAAATTTAAAAAAAAGAATAAAAGAAAGAAATGCCTCCCCCCCCTCAATGTAAGTAAAGCAATGAATAATCATTTATCTAACACAAAACTAAATCAGTTTATTTTGTTTTAATTTTTAAATTTGTTTTTCAAAATCTAATCTATCATCTAAATGAGGAATTATGAACTTGCAGTCAGTGGTCTGCATAGAGCAAAGCATGTGGACATTTTTGGAAGAGCTAATTTTTTTGGTTGTAGAATGTTTCCTAGAAAGTAAAAAAAAAAAAAAAATCCTAGTAAAATGTCATTTAAATAACATATTTTTCTATTCATGTGTGTCCTATCTATGCTTTCTTCTTGTTTTGAAAAATAGTTCTCCTACTTTAACTAATTCTCCATATCTCTGACCTCTTCTTTTATACATAACTTTATAAAAGTGAATTAAACTAACTACAAAGACATAAACTTTTTTTATTTTTATGATCTATAACTTTTGTTACTAGTACAACTTTTTGAACTATTCTTTTTATTTATCATAATTTATTTAATTTTTTTAACTTTAGATTGTTGGAGAAGTTTTGAAACAACTGACTGAAGAGAAATGTAAGAATTCAGCTTTTTTTAAAAAAAAATTATTCTAATTAATTAACTTTTTTATTGTCACAGATTTTACCTGTTTGTATTTTGGGTTAGAAAATTTGTATATATATATATTTTTTTGTCCTAAAGTGTTTAAAACTATGCTATAATGTTCAAAATTATCAAAAAGTATATAAGTAGTATCTACATTAAAAATTTCATGGTTGTCTTCTTTTTTTCTTGCTATATCTTTTATAAAAAAAAAAAATCTGTTCTCATAAAATGGAAGTCTAATTTTGTGATCATACTTCTTCTTTCAAACTCAATTTGGATTTCTAAAATCCATGTCTAAACAACCTTTATTATAATGCCAATAATAAAGAAAAATGTCTATTTTTAAAAATTTATATTAAATTGTCAGGCCATATTAAAGTGCACTAGAATGTTTTTAGTTTGAGAAACATTGTGTCTATGCCTTTCAAGTAAACTCATTGTTTTGTGACGGAAATTTAAATGTCTAAAACTTTATTGACATTTCAGTCAAAGTGTATTTAAATTTTAAAACTAATAATTATGTTTTTAAAATTATTTTGTATCAAATTCACTTTATTTTCATGTGGATAGAAATCTTCTGATCCTGTTAATTTATTTTCATAAATTATTTTAAAACAAGCAAAAATTGATGCTGAGTTAAAGATTGATAAAAACTTTTGGAATGTTATTATTCCTTGATAAAAGAACGAAATTATTATTATTTTTTAAAAATTTTATTAAAATTATGCTAATTTAGTCCAGAAAGGTTTTTTAAAACCTTATTTCATTGATTAGTTTAAAACTGTATGTTAGAAATAATTAATCATATTTTTGTTAGTCCACTTAATAAAGCTGTTTGTCATATTCATTTTTTTTTCTTTTCCTCCTAACAACTTGTTAGAGAATTTTCCTCCCATACAATCATCTAATGCAGGGGTGTCAAACTCGCGGCCCGAGATGAACATTTTTGTGGCCCAGTCAATATATCCGAAGCAAAGTAAAGACAGGGTTCATCCTAAGCGGGGTTTACGGGGCGGCCCGCCCCGTATGCCCTTTTGATATAAAATATCTGCCCTATTGCCCTTTACTCCTTTTATCCTGCCCTGATATAATTAAATGCGCCCTGTTGTGTCCCCTCCAAAAAGATACCACTTTCCTGTAAGAAAGNTCAAAAGACAGTGAGTTGTTGTGTCAAATATCTTCCCTTAAAATTCTTCCCTTAAAATATCGTTTGTAATAATTATTTATCAGCTTATTTGAGTCACCAAAGTGAAACATTAAGAGCTAGTTATTAACCAGTTCTTAACCAGTACTTGAAAATAAATCCGATCAATGAATAAAAAGTAATTCAGGGCTTCTCTTTGCACACTATGTAGAGTGCAAAAATTGATCTTTATTGTACCGTTACCCCTCTAGCTGTGATCTCTAAATTTAACTTTAGTAACGGTTACCCAAGTTATACAATAGGCAAGTATCGAATGAATTACAGGAAACTCTTAACATTTAAAACTCATTTTTATTGCAACTCTAAATCTCTTCCAAAAACATAATTCCACACATTTCCAAATGCTAACATGGGAATAAACACTTCCCTTTATACATTAATTAAAACAACATGCAACCTTAAAACACTCAAGCATAACCTTCAATTCATACAGTTCAAAAAAAGACATTTAAGAAATGAAAACTGCATTTAACATTACTAAAAGCACTTAAGACTTGGTTTATGATGTCTATTAATCAATCACACTTAAATACTCATTGTTCTCCTATACAAAGAAAACACAACATAAACAGTTCAAAATTTACGGTAAATAATTCCTCTAAAATGTTAACGAAATAAAATTGAAGGTTTTATAAGTACCCAAAAGAATTTACTGTTCGCCCTCTGGAAGCGCCCACTGGAATGGTAGATGAGCTCGTGGGCAAACTCCTCGGCTAGGATCTCAAAATTTCTCCAGCTATTCTAACTTCATTAGGCTTAGGCATGTAGAAGGAGAACACCGGACTTCCAGCATAGATACGTTCGAACTTGGCTCACCGTCTGGAATATATCGGCCTTCGGCTAATCACGGTCGTTCTTCCCGCTAGAGACTTCAGTTTAGCTTTTCTTAACTTCACGATCCACCATCCCCGAGGTGCTGTCACAGACCACCCTTCCTACGGACAAGCTCCGTATCCTCCGTGTTACTGCTTTTAGCCACACTCTTCACTTTTATCCTCCCTTCAGCAAGGCGAAAGAATCTAGTTTGACCTGTTTACCAAATCCAGAGTCACCCCGCATCCGGCAAACGTCAGAACCAAAAAAAAAAAAAAAAAAANGAGTCAAAAAAAAAAAAAAAAAAAGATCCCTGAGAAAAAACAGTCGTAAACCAACTAATCCCCTATCGAAGTTATAATACCATCCTCAATAAATATTAATAAATTTAGTTACCCAGATTTCACCCCAAAAATCCCATTTTAAATGACTAATTCAAAATTTCCAAAAAAAATATCATTATTATGATTGAATTAAAACTTTACCATAGTGGTGCCATCTACAGAAAAATAATCTATCTTTAAAAGTATTGAAAAAAAACTATAATAAATTTCTATTTATTACAATATTTGCAAAAACTTAAGAACCCTGAGTTAGTCTTTTTTTTTTTTTTTTTTTTTTTTTTTTTTTTTTTAAACTGTGCTTCAAAATCTTTTGTAAGATTTTCTGCCTTTAAAAATTTCCTTCACAATATTGGAACACTACAAGATGAACTACATAATACTGCAAATGTGGAAAGAAAAAAACTTGAGTTGCAGTTGTAAACAATGTTGCAAAAAACTAATGAAAGAGTACAATATTTTCTCAGAAGATAAAAATGTATTGAAAAGATTCTTGCTGAAGATAGTCAACGATACTCAATTGCTACTAAATCCACTTTTAAAAAAACATACTACAGTACAGATCCCGTTATCCGGAAATCAGAAATCCGGAAAACCAAAAAACCGGAACGAAATTTGATTAGTTTTCCCGTCATTTAAAAAAAAAAATTTTTTTTCCTCATAAGATTTTAGGATTTTTCGTTCTTTTTTGAAAGATGTTTACCTTACCATCATTTTGGAAATAATCATTAGTGTATTGCTTCATCTTTTTTTCTTTTTAAGATTATTTAAAAAAAATTTTTTTTATTAGTTGGGTTTAACTATTAAAAAAACTGCTTTTTGCAGCGATTCAGAAGACCGGAAAAATCAGTTATCCGGAATATCGATGGTCCCGATCGTTCCGGATAATCGGTTCCCTACTGTATTAATTTTTTTGCTAATTTTCATTCTATATAAACTATTTATTGTGAATCTGTTGTAAAAATTATTATGTTCTTGAAAAAGCGTAATAATTTAAAATTTTACAATAAGTGTTTGAAGTTTAAGGTGATTGAGTTTTGCTTTGGAATTGCTCGATTCAAGTGAAATTTTGTGCTGTCTGATTTTTTGTTGTTGGTTGGAACAAGATTAGGGGGTAGGACAGCCAAAATTCTTACTTTTAGAAAATTACTTATAGCTGAGGTCCACCTTACTGTAGCTACAAAATTAAAGAATAATAATAATTTTTTTAAATATTTAAATTGAAACTGATACAATAATACCATGTCCAATTAATATAAATAAGTTTTTATTTAATCCTGAATTGAGTGATTGTAAAATGTATGTTGTAGGTACCTTCCAAGAGAAGTGGATCCTTTGGTTTATAACATGTCACATGAAGATCCTGGTGATATAACTTACTCCATGATTGGTGGTCTTGGTGAACAAATTCGAGAATTAAGAGAAGTAAAATTTATTTTACACATAGATAAGATTTGTATAAATACTTTTTATTGTTATAAATTCAATTATATTTACTACTTATTATTTATGTATATTTATAGTATTTTAGATTTTATATCTTAATTACTAACATTTATACATTTTATGTCTTAATTACTGGAGTATTATAAGCAATCATAATTTAGCATATACAGTAGTCTCCTTTTCACGATCATTGGTTAATTTTATTAATCGCTTATTGATATCAAAATCACTTGATCCAAAAAAAAATTTTTTCACCTGTGTGTTAAAATTATTGCATTTTGTGTTCATTACATAGTTTAATGTTAGTATTTATTCATTTTTTCAAAAATCAAGCTGAGAAATATCTATTGGTAAAGAATGTGATGCTCTAGTTAACGGAGCATTTATGCTGCATATATTTATAATCCAGACAATTAGCAATTTTTTTTGTTCAAATTTTGTATGATTTTTGTATTTTACTGGCAATTATACAGACATAAATATAAAGCAAGATTGTCTTCTTCTTCTTTTTTTTTTTTTTTTTTTTTTTTTTTTNCTGGCAATTATACAGACATGAATATAAAGCAAGATTGTCTTCTTTTTTTTTTTTTGTCTTTTTTCATACTCAGTATGTGTGGCTTAAATTAGTTAAAGTATCTAATTCTGTGTTTCTTTTAAAATGTTAATTTTATCAAAATCATTGCGTCTCTAAGTGATCACATTGAGCAGAGACTACAGTAAAATCCTTTTGTTGCATCTTTTTTATACACCATCATTTCATTTTAAAATTATATTCAAGGAAATACTTGGTAATGTATGTTTTACCGAATGGTTTTTGAGTTAATGACAATGAGAATCATGTTCGGTGAAAATTTCTTTAAACAGGGATGACAGCGACAGTAACTTTTTTTTAAATATATTGTGAGATACTAGGTTTTTTATTTTTTAAACTTTTTCTTTTATCTCTTTTTTTATTAAAAGCATTGCCTTTTAATTTTTTCTTTCAACAATTTACCTAGTTCAGTTTTTTACTTTTTAAAAAATAAAATAAAAATTCTTAAACTGAAAAAATAAAATAATCTTACAATTTATTTTATGCAAAAACCATTAGTTGCTTTAATGAAAAACTAAAATTAGTAAATCAAATTAAATTCATATAAAATCCATTTAATTAAAATTATTATCTTTTTTTTTTTTTTGAATAAATTTTTTTTTAGAAAAGCAATAATGGATCCTAAAACATTTAAATTGTCTTAACATGCTTAGAACAACATGCATCCAGGTATGTAACATGTAACATGGAGGCAACATGTATCCAGAGGCTTTGATGGAAGAATATGTTGGGATGGCCTAGGCCATCTCTGAACTGTAGTGCCAAGAAGTCTGTTTTGAAAGAATTTCAGCACTGAAATTGATTTTTTCATAATGATTGAACTATGGCTTTCATATTTAATTTATTTAAGCNTTGTATAAATGCTTTTTATTGTTATAAATTCAATTATATTTACTACTTATTATTTATGTATATTTATAGTATTTTAGATTTTATTAATAATTAGTAATTACTAGCATTATTAATGCTAGTAATATTAATTATATATATATTATATATATATTAATTATATATATTAGTAATTATTAGTAATTACTAGCATTTATACATTTTATGTCTTATTTACTGCAGTATTATGAGCAATCATAATTTAGCGTATACAGTAGTCTCCTTTTCACGATCATTGGTTAATTTTATCGCTTATTGATATCAAAATCACTTGATCCAAATTTTCTTTTTTCACCTGTGTGTTAAAATTATTGCTTTTTGTGTTCATTACATAGTTTAATGTTAGTATTTATTCATTTTTTCAAAAATCAAGCTGAGAAATATCTATTGGTAAAAAATGTGATGCTCTACTTAACGGAGCATTATGCTGCATATATTTATAATTGAGACAATTAGCAATTTTTTTTTGTTGAAATTTTGTATGATTTTTGTATTTTACTGGCAATTATACAGACATGAATATAAAGCAAGATTGTCTTCTTTTTTTTTGGTTGTCTTTTTTCATACTCAGTATGTGTGGCTTAAATTGGTAAAAATATCTAAATCTGTGTTTCTTAAATTGTTATCAGTTTGTTAATTTTATCAAAATCATTGCGTCTCTAAGTGATCACATTGATCAGAGACTATGGTAAAATTTTTTTGTTGCATCTTTTTTATACACCTTCATCATTTAAAAATTATTTTCATCGAAATACTTGGTAATGTATGTTTTACCGAATGGTTTTGAGTTAATGACAATGAGAATCGCATACGGTGAAAATTTCTTTGAACAGGTATGACAGCGACTTTTATTTAAAATATATTGTGTGATACTAGGTGTTTTATTTTTTAAACTTTTTCTTTTATCTCTTTTTTTATTAAAAGCATTGCCTTTTAATTTTTTCTTTCAACAATTTACCTAGTTCAGTTTTTTACTTTTTAAAAAATAAAATAAGAAATCCTCAACTAAAAAAAAATAATATTACAATTTCTTTATAATTTTAAGTTATTTTATGCAAAAACCATTAGTTGCTTTAATGAAAAAACTAAAATTAGTAAATCAAATTAAATTCATATAAAATCCATTTAATTAAAATTATTATCTTTTTTTTTGAATAATTTAAAAAAAAAATAATTAAAACATTTAAATTGACTTAACATGCTTAGAACAACATGTATCCAGAGGCTTTGATAAAAGGAGTATGTTGGGATGGCCTAGGCCTTCTCTGGGCTGTAGTGCCAAGAAGTCCCTTTTGAAAGAATTTCAGCACTAAAATTGATTTTTTCATAATGATTGAACTATGGCTTTCATATTTAATTTATTTAAGCTCTATCACTCAAAAAGGTTAAACATTACTCAGATCTTGTTCTATTTTTTGGCGATCATTAAAATCCACCCTTAGAAAAGAGATCATTCATTTATTTACACCATTCATGAAAATTCATTGTTGCTCCACTGTTCACAGTTCGGTGATTTCCACATGTGAACAAAAAAGGGAATTGAAAGAACATTTTAGAGCAGAAATTTTTTTTTATACCGTAGGAAAAAAACATTTTTTAACACTATTTCCTTTTATATATTTCCATATTGTTGACAATAGAAATTAGTTGCATACTTATGTTTTTTTGTTAGAAAAAAAAATGTGAATGTAACTTAAAAATTAACTTCCTAAACATCGTGATAAATGCTTTAAAAACACATTCAAATTTGTTTTAAAAAATATTAGTTGCATTTAAAAATAATTTGTATCATTAGGGTGCTCAGTTCGCATGTTATCTATTCATAAGTATAAAATATTAGCAGTCAGGCTCTAAGTTATTGAAAAAAAGTGAAAAAACTACTCCCATAGATTAGGCTTAAAATTGGCAATGGTGCCGCTGGCTTCAACAAAAAAAATTTTGAAAATTAAGTTGCATCTATAAATATTTGAATTTTAACCATGTCTAAGTTCTTTTTTGTATTTTTTTTATCCTGTACATGGCTGTTCTGCAGTTAAGTGATTTAAATTGTAGATGTAAGGATGAAATTATTTTGTACCTAGGTTATTGAATTGCCATTGCTTAATCCTGAATTGTTCCAAAGAGTTGGCATCACCCCACCAAAGGGATGTCTCCTTTACNAATGATTTTTGTTATAGGTATTCTTTTTGATATTCTTGTACATTAAGCTATTCTTTGTCAGATAACTTACAGTACTTGTTTGATATAAAGTAATTTTATAAGCCTAATGGCATTTTAGCATTTTGCTAAAACTTTTTTTCAGATTTTAGCTTTTTTGCTAATGAATTTTTAGACTCAGCTTAAACCCTGTGATAAATGCTTTAAAAACACATTCAAATTTGTTTTAAAAATTATTAGTTGCATTTAAAAATAATTTGTAGCATTAGGGTGCTCAGTTCGCGTGTTATCTATTCATTAGTATAAAATATTAGCAGTCAGGCTCTAAGTTATTGAAAAAAAGTGAAAAAACTACTCCCATAGATTAGGCTTAAAACTGGCAATGGTGCCACTGGAAAATTAAGTTGCATCTAAAAATAATTTTGAAAATTATTTTTGAAAATTAAGTTGCATCTAAAAATATTTGAATTTGTGTCTAAGTTCTTAATTTTGTTTTTTTATCCTGTATGTGGCTATTCTGAAGTTAAGTGATTTAAATTGTAGATGTAAGGATGACATTATTTTGTACCTAGGTTATTGAAT
Source organism: Parasteatoda tepidariorum (assembly GCF_043381705.1). Lineage (NCBI taxonomy): Eukaryota > Metazoa > Arthropoda > Arachnida > Araneae > Theridiidae > Parasteatoda > Parasteatoda tepidariorum. The sequence continues at coordinate 5,037,438 of NC_092206.1, read as the reverse complement.
TGCCATTGCTTAATCCTGAATTGTTCCAAAGAGTTGGCATCACCCCACCAAAGGGATGTCTCCTTTACGGTCCCCCTGGCACAGGGAAGACTCTCTTAGCAAGAGCTGTAGCCAGTCAGATTGAAGCTAATTTCTTGAAGGTAAGATAGTGCATTTTATTCTTTAGCTGGCTATGTTTCTGTTTCTTTTTTTTTATTATATGTGTATGCATATATATACTGGTGAGTTTCACTTGTGCTTAATTCTGCTTTCCAATTACCATCATTGCTTCATAGCATTAAGTAATTTTATAAATTACAATTTATTCAAACAAAGGATACCAATTTTTTTTATTCGATTGATATAGATTTAGATCCACAAATCATTTTGTTATTCAGAAAATCATTTTGCTGGTTTAACTTTGACCACAGACTTGTTTTTTAAATTATTTGAAAAAGCTTGTGCCAAAGATATTATATGACAATAGTGTGAGATTTATTCTTACTGTGTGGAAATTTGAGTGTTATGATAACATATTAATAATATCAAAATTTGGATAATCATGAGAAAACGGCAAAAAAAAAAAAAAAAAACTGGAAATGGTATAAATTATGTTTTATCAGTTTGATTTATGCTTACACCATACCTTTTTTCTTACTTTTCGTGATTTAAACCTAAAATATCTTTAACTTTTAGACATCCAGCGCTCGAGGTTTTTGAAGTGCACGTAGATTGTAAATTTTTTTATCCAAAGGGCTGTATTTTCCACAAACCCTAAATGGACCTTGATTAAAGCAAGTTGAAACAATAGCGCTTTAGGAATATTTAATTGCTAAGAAGGTTTCTAATAAAACTTAAAACAAGTAGAAGAAACTTAAATTTTTTAAACTAATTGAAAAACAGAAAGAGTTGAAATTTATAATGAATTCTCATTTTTTAAAAAAAATCTTAATGTTCCATTATAGGAAAGTCGAACAAAAAGCCAGAAAATGTCTGAAATAAAAGGAGATGGGTGGAAGAAAATGAAATTTTCAAAATTTAATAGTAGAAAGGGATTGACGTACAGACTAATTTGAAAAACAATAAGAATGAAAATACTAATTTAAATTAAATGGAATGTTCTGTGTGAGTTTTAACCCGCAGTCAGCAAAGATTAAACTGTTGGAAAGAAAAATTGAAGCTGTTTGTTATGTCTTACAAACTAAATATTAACACAGACTACAATATTAAAGCTTAAATTTGCAATACTGAGCAGTATAATGTATTTTTATGTAAATTTTTTAGAAGGAAAATATATTATAATCTGGGATTATACTTTTTCGAATTTTCTAATAACGTCTCTTTATTATGAGAAAAGTTAAAGGAATTTAAAGCTGTTTATGATAATAATTGAAATCTCTCAAATTGCCTTATAGAAAGTTGTAGTGCACATGAAAATAACAATACAAAACTTGATTTTTTTGCCCCTTCAGACATTTTAGATATACAGCAATGCTCAGTCTTTTTAGTATTTTGAGTCCGTAAAAAAAGTAGCTCTTTTTTATGTTGAAAAATGCATTTCAATAATATATATATATATATATATATATATATATANTAATTCATAAGCCCTATAAGCATAGGGCTAATTTTATTAATTTATATAAAGAAATATTAGTAAAAAATATACGAGCAAAATGTCAAAAAGAAAAGGTCATAAAAATTTGTTTAGGGGTCGTAAAATCTTTATCTAGTTACCTAAACATTGTTGCTATGAGGTTTTACTGTATTTAATCTTGTATCGTCCATTATAAACTCCACTTCAATTTTCGATTCAGAGCTCCTTAGAAATTTTTTTTTTCTCAATTTCTCTATGTGATGTGTTACTAACCATATTTTTAGCTATTCTGATATATTGTAGCCAAAAAATGTTTTAAAATGTAGAGCTTTCTTCGCTTGTATCTCTTTTGTTTTTACACTGGGTGGAAAATAGACCCCACATGGAAACAAGTGATGTGCGTTTTTTGACATGAATTGAGAAAGGGATCAATAATGAACTCCTTCCCAATTTGTGTTTTGTTATCTGTCTATTCAACTTTTTTTAGTATGCCTAATGATATTTCTCCTAATTATAAAAAAATGGTTACTAACATATATTAGGCATATTATTTCTTAAAAAATGTTGAAAGGAAATATGAATAAAAAATTGAAGTACGGTCCGCAATCGACGCCACTTTGTGCAAAGGGTAATTTAACATCTGTTTACATAAAATCAATAATTTAAATTTATATCTACCTTTCCTGAAAAATTATGCCTTAATTATTTTGGTTAAAATACTGATTTATTACCATTTTTATTAACATGTAGTAGAAAAATATCAATACCCATAAAATTTTATTAAATAAAGTTGGATCCAATGTGTACTTTTTCTTCGGCATTTACTTAAATGAAAAAGCTTCCTTTCAAGATGATTAAAAGCAGTTTTTAGCAACAAATGTAATATTTGTAAATTGTCTTTCAAATTAAATTATCAGTATTAATTTGTAAATTATCAGTATGATAGAAAAGCTTTTCTTTTGTGTTTTCTTTAGGTTGTGTCAAGTGCAATAGTTGATAAATATATTGGAGAAAGTGCTCGATTGATTAGAGAAATGTTCAACTATGCTAGAGATCACCAGCCTTGTGTAATATTTATGGATGAAATTGATGCTATTGGCAAGTATCCTTCTATGTATTCTTTCCATTTTTAATAAATCTTTCTCTAATGTATGTAGACTATTGCATGTTTTCAATACATACCTGCCAAGTCTCCTGTTTTTCAACAAAGATTCCTGTATTTTACGACTATCATCTGTTTACACGTACATTTTCAAATTTCTCCGTATTCGTTGAAGGAAATTTTAAAAAAAATTGTGCTAAAATATCCACTGATGGCAAAAATTCTTCTCTTATTCCTCAACGGATGGTGCTAATATCAGTACTGCAGTATGTTGAGTGGTGGCTCCGAGGATAGAGCGTTTGCTTCCCAATGAGGTGAACCGGGTTCCAATCCCAGCAATGACTGGTCTATACGAATTCTGCACCCGGCTCACACCGCACACAATGCTGACGTAAAATATTCTCAGTGGTAGACGTATCATGGGTTAGAGTCCCCTTGCCGGAGGTCTTTGTGTTTTACTCTCCATGTAACGCAAATATGGCTTAGTTCCATCGAAAATTCCTCCATGAAGACAAATTTCTCCCAATATTTAATCCAGAAGTTCCCTTGTCTTCCAGGTTGGGTTCAAAATTACAAGGCTATGGAGTTAAACATCAGTCGCAAACCCTAAATTGGGTTGGCTGTTCAACGATGGTTATAAAATAAAATAAGTTAAGTAATTTTAAATAATGCTTTTAAAAAAAGTCTTCTTTAGATTGTTGGTTTTTGTTTTGATTTATATGCATTTTTTTACTTCTCTAAATGTAAGTTCTTATATTATTTCCAATTTTGAATGTCTCTTTTTGATTATGAATGATGAATCAAAACTTTACTCGTTGCTTAAAAAATGTTGCTAGTAAAATCTCTGTTATCTTATTTTTCCAATGTTGGCAGGTATGGAAATAATTTTCCAAACTTGACATGTAAAACTGTATAAGTTATATTTTTATTTTTATATGCTCCTTGTAACTAAGAGGATTATGTCCCCCCCCCCATCCCTTTCAAAAATAGTACAATTTATCCAAATTCATAACTGCTGGTTGCAGCCAAAGGAGGAAGTGTAGTTTTTATACTCTGTCAATATTTTGTGTGATAAAGGTTTTGTTAGTTTTAAAATTATTGTGAAACAAACAATGAATTTGAAACAAACCATGAACTTTTACATATTTTCTAATTTGCAATAACTCGTATGAGAATTTTAGCAATTTTCTACTCCTTTGAAGTAGCAATCAAACTTTAGGAAATAATTTATAAACATATTTGAGAATAAACACTTACAGAAATATTACTTAATATAATTATAATTAATTAAAATAAATTAATAATTATTAAACTGTTATGTCTCTATTACTTTAAGTTATTTCTTGTATATCTTTAACAAAAGTATCTTGCAGTAATCAGAAAAAATTCTGCCACAGGGTTAATAATTGTATTGTAAGTTTAAGAGTTTGTGGGTTCGATCCCTGCCGGCCGAAGACTCCCGGCTTAGTAAATGGTGACTGATGCACGTTAAATCTGTCAAGTCACAAAGTCCTCTATGTTTCCTGGTCTTCTGGATTGGTTCAAAATTACAAGACTACGAGTTGAACATTTGTAGTCGTAAACCCGAAATTGGGGAGGCTGTTCAAGAACAGATATATATATGTATAAAAAAATATGATAGAACATTAAATAAAATCTAATTTTTTTTTTTTTTNCTCCTTGTAACTAAGAGGATTATGTCCCCCCCCCCCATCCCTTTCAAAAATAGTACAATTTATCCAAATTCATAACTGCTGGTTGCAGCCAAAGGAGGAAGTGTAGTTTTTATACTCTGTCAATATTTTGTGTGATAAAGGTTTTGTTAGTTTTAAAATTATTGTGAAACAAACAATGAATTTGAAACAAACCATGAACTTTTACATATTTTCTAATTTGCAATAACTCGTATGAGAATTTTAGCAATTTTCTACTCCTTTGAAGTAGCAATCAAACTTTAGGAAATAATTTATAAACAGATTTGAGAATAAACACTTACAGAAATATTACTTAATATAATTATAATTAATTAAAATAAATTAATAATTATTAAACTGTTATGTCTCTATTACTTTAAATTATTTCTTGTATATCTTTAATAAAAGTATCTTGCAGTAATCAGAAAAAATTCTGCCACAGGGTTAATAATATTTGTATTGTAAGTTTAAGAGTTTGTGTGTTCGATCCCTGCCGGCCGAAGACTCCCCACGTAGTAAAAGGTGACTGATGCACGTTAAATCTGTCAAGTCACAAAGTCCTCTATGTTTCCTGGTCTTCTGAATTGGTTCAAAATTACAAGACTACGAGTTGAACATTAGTAGGCGTAAACCCAAAATTGGGGAGGCTGTTCAATGACATATATATATATGTATAAAAAAATATGATAGAACATTAAATAAAATCTAAATTTTTTTTTTTTTAACATAAGAAAATTTCCTAGCTAAAATTACTCTTTCTTTAAAAAAAATTATACATGAAACAAATGTATTTTTAAATTCTGTAAAATAATAGTTTTTTGTATAAAAATATTTTATTTATAAAATGCAAAATTTGGCAAAAACAATTTTTTTGATAAATTTCTTATCTCAATTTTATATAAATATATTGTTTATACAAATTGTATATTATACTACTTATGTATCATAATTATATTGTTAAAGCTTCAATGAAAGTAAAATATCTTTCTCACTTAAAGAATTTTTGATCTTTTTTGAAATTTTACTTTTAATTACTTTAAAATTTATTTTGGCTGATTTAAATTGATATTCATGATCTATTTGTTTTTCAACATTCCTTTCTTTTTTTTAAATCCTCCTATTTTCTGAAAATTTTGGCAGCTGTCCCTGAAAATGGTATTTAACAAAATGGTAGCAAATACATGCAAAAAAAAAAAAAAAAAACTAAATCTATTTTAAGATTTAAATCTATACAAATGAACAGAATGAATTATTACTATTTTCATGTTGCTGAATAACTGGACTATTTTTGTTTTTATGTGATTTCCTTATCCAATAAGACTTGTGACTGAACTAGCATATAAATCGTTGTGGTATAATTTATTTTTTATATTGTATGACTTTTCAGGTGGGCGAAGATTTTCTGAAGGCACTTCTGCCGATAGAGAAATTCAAAGAACTTTAATGGAAGTAAGTTATAAGTTTTGATATCAAACAATTAACCAGAGATTTAAAATTGCAATAATATTTTTGTATCTCTAGTAGAGCAATCAACAGAACTTAAGATAATCTAGCTGTTTTGATCTATTTGTTTTTGTCTTACTAATCTAACCAGCTATCCAATACAAGAGCAAAATTTTTAACTAATTCAAAGTATGAACTAAATTTTATCAACAAAACTAAAAATATAGTGTTTTGGTTTAACGAAGTTTATTTTGTTTAGTATTATTGTTTTATTTATTGTATTTTAATTATTTATATTCTTCTCCGCTTTGCAAATTCCTCTACACTATCTTTCAGAATAAACAATGCTTAGTTATTTGGTAACAGAAGTGGTAGGGCCATAGTTTAAAAGACAAGTTTCTATTCATATAGATAAATCTTTCTTCACACTGTGGTTTAATGAAACTACAAATACTGCAGACACGGCGACGTTGTCGTAGAACGTTACATAATTTTCGCAGAAGGATTTTTCATTTTGGAAGGGAAAAATTTTTCGAAAAAAAAATTTCTGCTCAATTTTTTTTTAAGATGTCTTTCTTGCGCATCAGAGAGGAAAGAAATAATCATGATTTTTCTATTCTCATTTGAGATTTTTAAAAAAAAGTCAGTAATGACTGACTTCAGCTAGAGTTTCAAATTAAGAATATAAAATAAAAATTCAGAAATCGCAAGAGTTTAAAAGATAGTTCGTTCTAGAAATGGTGTTCTTTCTTTTACTTTTGTTTTCTTTAAAGAAAACCATATTTTACATTCACTAATTGTCCTATTCGCTTGATTCGGGATCTTTATTTTGGGAGTTAACTGCACGGATTTTTTGACTTTTAAGTTATGTACAATTTTTTTATTTATTTACGAATTTTAATTTGTGTAATGATTTACAAAACTCAAAAGAGGAAATCATTAGTGCATTTCTCCGCTTACAAAATGGGAGAATATTGCCTGTAATATTGAAATTTAAAAAAATTTCATTTTACAATTAAAAATTTTTATTTTATACTTTTTTCTGTAAACAGAACGTTTCTGTTACTTTAAATTAGTAATTGTTATAGTTAAAAGTATCTTTAAAGCAAAATATCAGTGCATTAACTGTCATTTGCATTATCACCTTTTATGAAAATAGTTTGTGTGTGCTATGTCCTTTCTCTACAGAATACTATTATGCTTGCAATTTTTATAATTTATGTGGCTGTGCAAATATGAAAACTTTTTTTTTCTTCTTTTGCTGTTGTTGGACTACTCTTCCCTACTACAAACCCCTAACAATGCTACAATGAGAAAGTCACCTGCTTTGACTTACCGTAGAAAACTTAATTTTAAGGTTAAATTCTAATAAAAAGGAACTTCGAAAAAAAGGAAATTATATTATCTTATTTTATCTTCATTTTGAGTAGAATTCTTTTTAGAATCTTTTGAGTTTTCATTTTTGGTTTAAAAACTGCTGAAACTCCTAGAAGACATTTTTTTTTTGATTTCTTTGAATTCAACATTTATTCCAAGGTCAAATTTTTGCACAAGTAACTTTTTTTGAATAGATTTTTTATTTTGCTCTCTAACTTTTTAAAAAAATTTGCTCATAATCCATCTCCCCCCTAGTTACTGTTGTTTTTATAAGAACTCCCCTAGCCATTCGTAAGACTATGGTAACGACTATGGCCTAGACCAGGGATGGGCAAACTTTTTTGGTCGAGGGCCAAAAATCAAGAAAAAAAATGTTTGGCAATCCAAGTAAAAACTTCAAAATTTAGAAAAAATAAAAAAGTGATTTACAAGTTTTAATTTAAATATTTAGTGAGATGGAGGAAATTGCGATTTCATTTTTAAAAGCTCCTTATTTTAAGGTTCAAAGCGAGATGTGCTTATTTTAAGGAACAAGGCTTAATGCTTTTCTGTTAGTCTACTTCTGAAATGATTTTTTCTAAGGTTCATCCTAAACAATGGTGAAATGATTTTTCTAAGGTTGAAAACTCTTGTTCACATTTATAAGATTAAGCAAACATAACACTGATTTTCTGGGCATGAAATATTAAATTTTGGAAACTAGCTTTTGATAATGATTTGTAAAACTTTGGCATATTTAAAACAACTACTTCAGATGATTGTTAGATTGTCCGCTCTTTGGAGCAAAAAATGCGCAGTCTGCGAAATGTGAAATATAATTTACCTATATTAGATTCCATAAGTCAGCTCCTCGTGAAAGACAAGCGCTAGTTGGAGCCAGTCTACGGCCGTTCTATAAAGAACTTCTGCTTTCAACATTTTACCAATTGAAGTTGTCTGTGCTAACTATTTCCATCAATTTATGTTTTGTAGAACAAAATTAGAGAAAGTAAAAATGTCATCAGTACTTTGTTAAAAATGGAAAACAGAAATAATTTTAAACATAGTCGACAAGAAAATGGATGTATATTGTTTATATTTGCCACTGATCGAGAAATAAAAATTCTATCCGCGGGCCGAATAAAATCTTACGGCGGGCCAAGAGAAGCTACCCTCCCTGAAAAGTGCTATTCTTGTTTCCATAGCAGCAGGCAACCTCAGACTTTGTGACGAGGGAAGTTCTTACCATATATAAACTATAGGTGCTTACGTGAAATTTAAATGTATGAAATATCAATGACTGATGTGTTAAGAAACCAATTGTTTTCATTTGCAGCTATTAAATCAGATGGATGGCTTTGACTCTCTTGGTCAAGTGAAAATAATTATGGCAACAAACAGACCAGATACTTTAGATCCAGCACTTCTGCGTCCTGGAAGACTTGACAGAAAAATTGGTAATTTCTTATCTAAAACAAATATTGTGGTTAATAATTATAGCCTTTTACGAAATTTTGTTGTTTGTAGCAAGTCTGATGTAATTTTTTTTTCTACTGCTTAAACAATTCTAAAAGCAATAAATGAAGAATAAAAATTTTATGGTAGAAACTGGAAGTAAAAGTATAGAGAATTCCTTTTTTCAAATTTCTCTCCCAAATCGTCTAATTGAAATTTTTTTAAACAAATTTTAGGATCAGGGGCTGAAATTTCTCCTTGCAGTCTCTGTCCAAATTTTAGGTTGATATAACAAATATTTTTAGAGTTATGAGAAGGAGAGAGATTGACACACTGGCAAACTCTTGATTTTTTTTATAGAAATTTTTCATGATAATATAGTCAAATATAATTGCTAATAAATTAATTTTACAAATTTTAGACAGCTGAATTATAGATGGCTTCCAATTGTTTTCCAGCTATTTCTAATTGAGTCAACAAAATGTTAAAAAAGGAAAAAAGTTCATTTATGGAAATAAAATGTCGTGATTTAAGTTCATTATGTTCAATTGTTGTTTTAGATGTTTTATCCTCTAATGTAAAAAGTTTCTTTTCTTTTCAATTTTTATAGATTTTTTCTTCTTCAAAAGTTTTAAAAAGTATTAATCAAATAATCATATTAACTGCATAAAAATAGTACCTAGTAAATAATCTTAATATTTATTTATCAATTTTTGTAATTTAATTTAAAAATAATAAAATATCTACAATTTTTCATAAAAATGTTTTCCAAATTTTTTTCATGTTAAACCAATGTCTAAACTTTAGTAAAGTATAACATAATTCAAAATGTGGAAAAAATAGAATAATTAGTTTTCGAGAAATAAAAATTTAAATATATGACTTTTTATTTCTTAGAAACTATTCAACAGATTTGAAATTGTTCAAATTTTAAATGTTAATTTTTAAAATTGCATAGTTTACATAACTTATTTATTAAAAAAATTATTATCAACAAATTTTTTTTTCATCATTATTAAATTTAATTATAAAAATAGTAAATAAATACCATATTTTGTTTGATAATCTTTAACTTAAATAAAGGATTAAATTTAAAAAAAATAAGTGTTTAAATCATAAATCTTTAAATAAATGATTTTACTAATTTAGTATCAAACGTTTATGATTTGCACAATTATTTTCAGGCTTTTAGTAAAAAACACACATGTATGACAAAATGACATGAACATTTTAAAAAAAAAATATTTTTTCATACCTGGCTGTAAAATTAATAACTTCATTAATTTTTAAGAACTAGAACTGTTGTCTCACAAAAATGTTGCACTATAGTTAAAAGCATAAGTTACTGATCATTTTATGCACAGTTTTAAGTTTATATTCACATTTTATAGAAATTAGAGTTTAAATTTCTGTAAAATATGTGTATTTTAAAATAAATAAGAGATTCTAACATTTTTTTCAAACTGAATATTTATTTCTATCAATTGCTGTATTGTAAACTGCAGAAATGATTTAATTTTTTTTAATAAAGAGAAATGCTTTTAGAAATACTAATACCAAGTAATTTTTATTTCAGAAATTCCCTTACCTAATGAGCAAGCACGGCTTGAAATTTGTAAGATACACGCTGCTCCAATAACTAAACATGGAGAAATAGGTAAAAATAGAAGATCAAATGAGAGGTTTCTATAAAAATTTGTATTTTTCTTTATTATTGACTCTTGCTTCTCTTTGTATTTTTAGACTGGGAGGCAGTTGTTAAGCTCTCTGATGGTTTCAATGGTGCTGATTTGAGAAACGTCTGCACAGAAGCTGGTAAGTGCACGCTGTTAGATTTGATTTTTGGTTGATCACATACTACTATGGAGGTCACCATGGTTGACAGCTATGTATTAGTCCTTTTTTTATCTTTAGATAATACAGTTACCTCTCACTTATGCACCACCTCTTTTATGCACCTTTTTCATTTATACAAAAAATTTTATGGGTCCCAGTACATAAGGTAGGAAAATAATGATAATCATCCTTCGTTTATGCGTTGCTCTAAAAATAAATTTTTCAATTATGCACCAAAATTTTAGGCTAACATTTTAATTTTCTTCTTTTTTAAAAAAAAAAAAAAGGTTTCAGATTAAAAGTTGAAACAAATAAGCAATCCTTGTTACAGATAAATATGTTGTTAGATCCTATTGAATAGTTCACTTTTGTTTTTCCTGTAACCTTCTAATTTTTGCTGTTTCTATAAAGACATTCTTTCCACAACTTTGAATAGGGTGTCTTATCTGTTACACCAACAACAATGAAAGCCCATTCATTTTTGAGAAAATAACCCTTCCTCTTGCCCCAGAGGTTAATTTTACTCCCATGTGCTGTTTCCTAGAAAAGGAGAAAAAAAAGACACATGGAGAACAAAAGATGAACACTTTTTTACAGTCAGATGGACATCTTGGAGGTGGTCTGCTCCTTTATTCAGACCATCCTGGAGGTTATCTGAATAGAAGGAGGTGGTCTATTTAGTGAAAGTAGCAATCAAACAACCTATTGTGCTGCATATTATGAAGTCAAGTACTTTCCTTAAAAATTACAATTTAATTCTGCTTCTGAAACTCCCTTATCCCATTTACATAAACTGGAAAAAATTGCTTTTGAAATACGTCTGCAAAAACAAATAAAAACATGTATTAAGGATTATTTTGTAAGAAATTTAAATTGTCTTTAGGTATGTTAAATTTTTTCTTTGTATAATTATAGTAAATACCAAAACAGTATAAATATATACATTTAATCTTCAGAAACATATTTATTAGACATACATATATATTCAGAAACATATATATCCCATATTGTCACTGCAATTTACGTTGCATTTAGAATTTTGAAATTTTTCACTTATGCGCTTTTTTCTGTTGGCCCCTTACAACGGTACATAAATGAGAGTTCACTGTAAAGCACAAATATTTTGCTTTCAGTGTATCACACCCCCCAAAAAGACTATCTTTGAATTATCTAAAATAGACTGAGGAGTGAATTTAGATTGTTATACCTTATACCAAAATCTTCTATAAAGATATTTTCTTAAAAGAAAAGTACCATTAACTTTGAAAAACTGGATGAAGAGTAGCAATATAAAAGTCTGAAATTTCTGCTCATCTAGAAAGTCCTTCATAATTTTCAATAAAAGTTGCTCATAAGTCATAATATACTCAAATCTTACAAACCACACTACACATGTAACAGATCGAAGATTGATATTTTTATTGGTTCAATATGCTTGGATTATAGATTTTGAGCAGCTCGTTTAAACAATTTACCAAAATTAAGAGAAGAATCATTCATTTGAATTTAGTTACAAACAACCAATCAAGGCAGGTACTAGATTGAGGAGGTTGGTGCTTATAAAATGTTACAAATTTAAGTGAATACAGAATACTGCAAATCTTTTTCCTGAAGCTGTTTATTTAGACAAAAATATACTTTGTTTGCTTCAATATACTTTTCCAAACAAGATTTCAATGAAGTCTTAAAGAGTTTCTGGTCTTTAGAAACTCTGATATAGAATTAATGATTTTCATTGTGTTCAGCCTATAAAAATTATTCAAAATGTTTAAAAAAAAAAAAAGAAAGTTGGTTGGTAAAAGATCTGGCTAATAAATGGATTTTTTAAACTATCACTGGACTGATAAAAAATCAACCTTAGTTGATCAACCAATCTTATGTACAGTGCGCCTTAAAAAGAAAAGAGGGGGAGAGGACGAAGCAGGATAACTTTTGATCTAATGATTGGATTTTGACGTTCTAGAACTTGATCTTAATGGTTTAAGGTAATGTCCTTAAATATGGTCATTGATTGCAGGCACAAAAACGTACTTATAAACATAACTTTTTTTCAACCTATTTGGATTTTCAAGCCTCAAAATATAGGAGGTAGCCGCAATTTGGGAAATATGGTTAGGAGAGTGATCCAAAACTTGGACACATATTGCGTATTGTGCCATACCTCAAGAAATTTTTAAGTGAATTAAAAAAAAATATTGCATAAAATTATAAAACTTATTTATCCGAAGATAATTCCATGCAAAAAATAAATTATCATGAATATTTATTATTTTATTTAATAATTGTCGAAAACATTTTGCATTGTAAGGTATACAATTTTTTAAGTATGTAATTTTACAAGGCAAAATACAAAATTTGAGCGAAATCTGTCTTCTAAAAATTCATAAAAAACCCTATTTTTTTTCCTTCAATTTTCATAAATATGGGTCTTTAATGTTAAGAAAACACTACTTCATTTTTGAACTTAATTCTAAATGACAACAAATATTTCCCACAGTAAGCTACTGGTTACTATTAGTTATCTTAGATGCATCATAAATAACTGTCCGTTATATCTACCAACTGTTATGTATTAATTACAATAGTTATTAAACATTATAGTATTTTACAAAAAATTGTTAATTACAAGTAAAACTTTTTAATATATTTTATAATATAGACTGACAAACAAACAAAAAAAAAATTAACCTAAATATTTTTTGATTGAATTTTCATGAGCTAAGAACCAATTATTGAAAAAGAGTTGTTCTGAATAATGCTAATTTAAGTGTAGGCGACCCTTTTAGTTGAGAGAGGCCTTAATGAAACTGCCTATGATCCTGTAGCGTTCAAAGGGGTACAAAAGAGCTCATTTCAGTTGCACTTACTCTGTATCAACATGCCTTATTATTAATATTAAAATAGGGGAGGCATCCAGTATCTCAAAAATATGGTTCCAGTCATTAGGTCTAGAGAGTGGTCAAAAGTTTTGAGTCCTTTATTGTTTATTTCACAATATCTCGGTTTTCTTTAATGAATCGAAGCATTTTTAAACGAAATTAAACAATTAGTCAGCCTGAACATAGCTCTCTGTAAACAAACAGATTTTAATTGTTTTTTTCTTAAGTATTGAAAATTTTTGCTTCATTTTTAACTGAAGGATAACTGTTAATTTTAAATAATAAAATCTGAAAAAAATTGGTCAAACAGCAATTTTTTCTAAAATTTTATAACTTGGAATCTATTCAATCAACTTGACTCAAATTTTGTATTTTTTCATTTAAAAATGCATAGCTTAAAACTGAATAAAAATATGCTTATCTTAAAATTGTAATATTTTTTTTATAACTCCTATGAAATAATTAGTAGAAGTTATTTTTTAACATAGAATAATTTCTGAATAAAATTCTTTCTTAATTATTTAAAAAAAAAAAATTTCTATGTGCTTTGTTAGTTTCTGAGACAGGGCAAAATATTTATAAGTGATCCAAACTTTTGACCATTCTCCTGGCTAACCTATTGGGCCATATTTTACAGATTATCACTAACTCCCCTATCTTGAGATCCAAATCAGTCTAAAAAAATCATGTTTATTCAGAAAAAGCAATAATAAAAATTAATCAGCATTAAAGGTCATTTCTTTGAAGCATTAAGATTGTTCGTGAAAATTCGATAAGGTTATTTAGAGTGAGATTTTCCACACTAAACTTACATAAGGCTGAAATGAAAAATTATTGTTCATGGCCAACCAACAGATATTTTTATTAAATACTAATCATTTATAAGAAGAAGAAAAAAAAACACACCACCCATATTAGTTCATATTTTCTGATCCCTTTCCTAACCTACTTGACTGCCCAGTATTTTTTATATAGCAAATAAGTTTTAAACGTAATTTTTTGTTTTATTTAATAATGACATTTGCTTTTTTGCAGGTATGTTTGCAATTCGAGCTGATCGAGAATTCGTAGTGGAAGAAGATTTCATGAAAGCTGTTCGCAAGGTTGCTGACAATAAAAAGCTGGAATCTAAATTGGATTATAAACCTGTTTAAAATAAACCAGGGTTTGAAAAAACCCAACCCGCCTGGGTTTTATTAAAAAAAACTGTTTTTTCATTTAGTACTCATAAATTTTACTGTGAAAATATTTTTATTTATTAAATAGTGTTGTATAAGTAAACACTAAAATTTCATCCGACTTATACCTGTAATAAAATTAAACTGGAATAAATATTTGTCTTCCCTGTTTTTATAATACAATTAATAGAAAGTGAAATTAAAATTACGTATAATTATGAAAAGTATCAGTTACTACCCTTTTTTCAAATTTTTAGATACATTTTAACTTTATAGTTTCAAATAACAAATTAATCTTAAAATTATAAAAAAACATATATGAAAAGCTATAGCTTATTTTTTTTAAAATCAGAAGAAAAAACTTTCAATTTGTTTATTGTTGTTTAATGTATCACTTAATAGAAATTTTTTTAAGCATGATCAAAAGAAACAAAATAATATTTTAATGTTGAACTGTTTTTTAATTGTGATAAACTTTCTCCAAATAGTTAAAAATTGTCAGCAGATCTTAAGAGTTAACTTTTAAAAAAAAAGGTCAATTTTTTCCTTTATTATTATTATCATACAACAGATTCAAAGTGTCTACATTTCTCTCTTAGATGGTGATACACTTTTACGAGTTTTGAAACTTTATCTATTCCTAATCTATTTCGAAGTTTACTCTGCACCAAACCGAAAGTTGAAAAGTGTCTTTCGATAGAGACAGAGGATGCTGAGTGCAAAGAAAAAAGAATTGACAGAAATTTTGTGGAAGCTAGGAATTTTATTTATTTACTTTTTTTTTGCCATAATTTTCCACTATTTTTTGATGAAAACTGTTAAATAACAGTGTCAAGCATCATTGATTTTGGAAAGTATTCAGGATCGGAAATTTTGAATGCCATAACAGGTGGCAAAAATTGTGGATGATGCTTAGAAAGACAGTTTTCTGCCAATTGGTCTTGTTCATCATTTAAAAATTGTCCCTATGCTTCTGGAACCAAGATGCACATGCTAATAAATGATGTGGCTGAACAGCCTGATTGAATCTTTTTATAAAATGTTTATGGGGTTCTAATTCATCACACGATAGTAAGTTAATTCATATTTCAACAGCTTCTGAAACAATTGATAGTATATTTGTAAAGCCCAACATTTAATATTTCTGACTTATTATTAGATTCATTTTGATGTTCAAGAACGATTTCTTCATATTTATGGTAATTATTGGCAAAAGTTTTTACGCGCTCACAATATGGATTCCACCTAGTATCATATGGTCATCAAGCAGTCTTTTTCATTTGCCCATCCATGTGCTTGATGCACATTTCTAAAATATTTGCTAACTTCAACGATGTGTCCAATGATAGTATTAGGAGATACTTCTTTTTGAACCAAATTAAAAAGAAAACAATGTGAAAAAAACCACCAAGTGGGTTTTTTCAAAGTGGGCCCATTTGGGGAACCCTGGTTATATGTATTTTAAATTAAGTTTAAATAACGCATTATCACTAATACATATTTGAATCTTTATTGTTAAGCACATTAAGTTTCATAATTTTTTAACTCAAGAATTATAAAATATAAATGCAGTAATATAAAAGGAACAAGTTTATTAATCTTTTTGTTTTCACACACATTTATTTACTACATTTATTAAACATATGGATATTACCTATTATAAAATTATCTGTAAATATTTATAATCAGTAAAAACTAAAATTTCATCTGACTTGAGTTAAATAAAAAACTGAAATAAATATTTAATGGTCTTACATGTTTTTATAATACAATTTATAAAGTGTATCAGTTACTTGTCCTATTTGTTTTCAAATAATTAACCCTAGGAAAATGATTTTATTTTTAGATAAATAATTTTAAAAAGTTTTAGCTTTTTTTTTATAGCCAGAAAATAAAACTGGTATCACTTGGTAAAAAAAGAAAAAAATTGTTTCTTTTCAATTTTTTTAAACATATGAATTAATATATAAACCATGCAACTATATTTGAAAAATTGATCTTTTCAGACTATATTATTTAAATTTTTATTTGATTTAATATCATTAAAATATTACTGTTTGAAAAAACCCACTTAAAGTTTTCAATAGTACCTACTATAAAATTATATGAAGATTCGAGTTACTTTTACTTTACTAATATTAAAAACTTAATCATATTAATCATGCTGCACAATTAATTATATAAAAGTAAATGCAAAACAATAAGTTTTAGTAAAAAAAATTTTTTGTTTGTTGAAAGTGGGCCTACTTGGCGAACCCTGAAAGAGATAGTATTTAAAAATGAATGAACATGAGTTTTATTTTTTGCTTTAAATAAATAAATACAAAAATGTTTACACTATCATTTCTAACTCTCTTGCATAATCTATAACTTGAGTAGCCAGTTCAAAAGCAGGTATTGTGTCATCAGAATGTGTCTTGTCGTCCCTATTGTCATAGGTGTAATAGTCACCACCAGATGAAGACCAGCCTCTCTGTTAATATAAAAGCACATATAATAATTACATGGGAAAGAATTTTGCACTTTGCTGCAATATTAGAAATCTGTTGTACCACAATAAAACAAACAGGATATCCAGCAATTATCAGGGAATATCTCAAAAATCTCAGTAAAACTGGGAGCAAGCAATCGCCACTGCTTTTTTATAGATATAGTAAAAAATGACTTTTTTAGAAGAATAAAATGCAATGTTAATTATTTTAAATTACATCAAAATTAAAATATTTTTTGTTATATTGTTTTATTTTGGGCATGCGGTCTCCCTCTTTATAGTAGTAAATATAATATTTTCAAACAGTTTGGGCACTATTACTACAACCTGTAGCAAAAACTTTTAATAAATTTGCGTGTTCTGCCACACTATAAAAGTAATTTTAATCTTTTCCCTTAAAATATTATTCTTGATTAAAATAAATACCAATGATACGAAATAACATTTTTCAAAAATATTTCTTAACAAATATCGCTAACTTCAATCGATTAAACCATTTTTTTTTATTATGAGACTCTGTATTATAAAGCAAATTTTTAAAGAAGACTTCACAAAATTAAATTTTGAATAATTTAATTAAAAGATATAATTTATTTTAAAACTATATCTTTTTTTAAAAAAATCATACATAATTTAATTTTGAGGTGAATTCTCAAAACTTCTAATTAATAATCCAAAAACGATAACCTTATTTGAAAAAAAACTAAAGAGGAAAGTCTGTCCATCCTCATATAAAGGATAAAAATGTTTTGTTAGAAAATCTAGTAAATAAAAAGTGTATTGTTGTATGGATTTAGAATTAAAATATTTAATTCTTTTTGTTGTAAGTAGTACTCTACTGATATTACTTTCAATCAGAATCTAAATATCTCCCACATTTTTATTATATCCAACACTATTTTGTAGTTCCATAGCTTTAAAAGTGTTTGGGCTTCTCAAATATAGGTATCATAGTGATAAAATTGAATTTACTTTAAAGAAAAGTAACACTAAGATACTAAATAATTGTACAAAACTGTTCATTACAAAATTAAATTGATTAAATGAGAGAGTGCCTTTATTGGCTGTCACCCACCCTGCATTTTGAACCACTAAAAATATTTGCTCACAACATTTCAGATTTGAGTAATGCTTTTCTATATGGAGCATTCAGAATAGCTTGTTGCAAAAGGGGATAAATGAGATGGGTGTTCAATTTTTTTTTTATTTCTTCTTTCTATTTAATGATTTTTGTTCCTTCTTAAAAGGGTATTAAAAAACAATCGTAGATTAGTTGCAAACTATAAAATCTCAATTTAATCACAATCTAGACTATGAAATTGTAATAGTTTGCAACCTCTGAGAATAGCTTTAAAACTATAGTAATTGGTAAATAAAAATAAAAGAAATTAAAAGTACCTTTTTTGCATATTCAGCCATGTCCTTTTTATTCTTGAAGAAAAGCATTCTGCCAGCTTCATTTAAAGCCAACTTTTCATATGCTTTTTCGATGCAGGCGGCAATTTCATTCCGGACAGTATCCAACAATATGTTGATGAAGAAGTTATAGCTCTCAGCTGGTACATTTCCTCCTGACAGAAACACCTGCAAAACATACACACTCTTTAAGATTGGATAATAACTCTATGCAAACTAACTATTTAAAAAGATGCTAAAATAATTTAAAAAGTGTTAGTATGCAACCCAGTGGCAGAACTGACAGAGTTCTTGTAGAAAGATTTTTCTTTTGGGAAGTAAAAATTTTGGTTTGCTTTTCACGCAGAATCTGAATCAACCAGTTAAATAATCACTTTTTGGAGCACTCAATTTATGTCGATATCGTAAATCCATGGTGATTGTATTTTCGACAGTTATTGACATTGATTTTTACACGATTTTTAGATATCCGAATATATTTAAGAAATATGGGAAATTCGAATTGCGCATTTGATCATTTACTTCTTAAAACAATCATTGCTTTTGATTTCCACATAGTTTTTAAAGCCCGATATTTTTTCTTACAACAATTAAATCTTGAAATGAAACATTGCATTTAAGTAACACCTTTCTGAAGAGTACAATTTGTGTGAACAGATGTCACGATATTTAATTTTTTTAATGTGATGATGATTTGCAAAATGTGATAAAGGAAATTAGTGCGCCCCCTCAAGAAAATGCGAGAATATCACCCATAATACTAGAATTAAAAAATATATTGCATATTCAATTAAAAAATATGTTTTTTTTTTCGTCTTTGTAAACACAGTTTTTTTGTTACCTTTAGTAACATACATCTTTTTTATTATTGAAAGTATATTGCAGGAAGATATTAGTGCTATAGAGTTTTGTCACAGAAAATCCGAAAACATTCAGCCATTGGGGTGTGCAATAGACAAACACCAGTGTGTCAAATTTTTGTTTTAACACTGTGATTCATGCACTTGTACTAATAACAACTTGTACTAATAAAAAACATTCAAATATCAAAATTTCAGACACAAGCAGGTTGAAATGCATCAGCTAAAATAATTATGTTTCTAAAAAATTCATTTGTAAATTTCAAGATAAAACTTCAAGCCAAAATCACATTATCATTAACCTTTCTTTGTAGGCTGTGATAACAGTTGTCATACCATTAGTTTGTGTCATCTGAGGAGCTTGTGACAATTTCAACCTAAGAATTGAAGTGATAAAGTTAGACTGTTGTATTTTTGCTAATTTTTTCATATGGATAATAACAAAAACGGTTTTGAAAATATATTTGGATTTTTTAAAAGTGTTACTTTTTTTGATGTCAAAATTATAAAGAAACAAAAATCAGGGTGTGTAGTCATATCTTTCAACAAAAAATAAACACCTTTAAAGTACTTTTTAAGCACTATATACATTAACAAGATTTAAAATAGTTTTCAAAGACTTTACATGATCATGATAAAATAACTATAACTAGTTTCTGACAAAGAATTCTTTTCTTGATTGTATTAGCCTCGAAAAAAAGATTGAGATTTTTCGGTTCAATTTCAGAGGGTGGAAAATGAAATCTGAAATTGAGAATATCTTGCAAAATGCAGCAGAGTTGCACATGAGACTGCAAAAATCTCACCGAACCCAGCTAAGTAAAAGCACATACGGACTCCCAAGCATTTAATCGAACAGGTAACATGATTGGGGTGCTATCATACGTTGCGGGCCGACAGTATGCCGAAATGGATTGTGGTTGAATGATTTGTGGAAACGTTGAATAGAACAAAGTGAAAACCCCGCTTTTGCATAGTACGCAGCGAAAACCGATGCAGTAAAGAAAAAAATCTCATTTTCGAAAAGGAAAAATAAAGCACTTTTTAAAAACACCACATGAAAAAAAGCACCTTTTAAAAAAGAAAATAAAAAATAAGCACTTTAAAAAAACGCTACGTACCATGAAAATCATACTGAAACGATTGTGGTCAAATCTATGTAAATGGAAAAAATTAAACTAAACTCAGTGGTGCGACAGCTCATAGAGGGCCAAGGGCTACCGTGCCCATCCCAGTTTTCTTGACCTTGGGGGTTCTGGGGTGTAGGAGCAGATGTTCCGGTCAGCCGAATGCGGAACCCCCAGTGTTTAGTTCCCAAGCATGCTTGGTACTCATTTATCGACCCACTGAAGGGATGAAAGGCTGAGTCAACCTTGCCCAGCCCGAGGATCGAATCAAGGGAGAAAATTAGAGGAAAGAAATATTCTAATCAAGAATTTCCTTCCCAGCTATAAATAAGAGAATAGAATTAAATTATCCATTAAAAGTACATGTTTGGGTCTAGTGACTTATAAGACATGTTAGCAGGATTTTTACATTTTACATACATATCTAATTTACACAGTAAAGCGCAATGAAAAATTTTACTTTGTTATAGCTGCCCTCCATTAGGTATTGTTCCATTGATACGGGATGCCTGATGTATGCATTTGACTGAATTTCTTTAGCAGGTAGAAGCTCCAGTTCCTTTAAAGAGGAATGACACATCAGCACTTATAAATACATATTTTTTTTAAAACTTTAAATTGAACATTTAAAGTTTTAAAATAATCTATCAAATTTACTTTACAAATATAATAGTCACAAATTATATAACACAAAGTTATAATGGCATTTTTAAGGGAAATATGGGTACTTTTCGGTTAGCCTGGCACAAGAAAATTCAACTAAATTTTTATTGCTTTTAGTTTTTTCACTTTTTTTTATTTTTTAAAATTTCTTTGTGAATGTCCAGTTTCTATCACCATCAAAAAGAATAAATGAAGTAAAAAAATAAATAATAGTAACAAAAAACAGAGGTCTAAATTGTTTCTTAATTGCTAATTTTTTCATATTTAAATCGATATACAAAATCAGAAAAAATTACGATGCAAAAAAAGTTTTGTACAATGCCATATAACTATAACATCATTGGTAATTTTATGATTCAAATGTAATTTTATAAGCTCACACGACTGCCACCATTATATATTCTGCAGTAATTATAGAATATTGTATAGTATTGTATTATAAAATTTATGATTATTTGAATAGATCAAAAGATACTTACAGTATGAAATTCAGCAACTCTGTTTTGAGCTAACAAGCAAAGCAAATTCAGACCAAGGAGTTGATATTTTGATGCAGATTCAGGCAAATCATTCCTTTATAAAAATATAACATTCTTAACTTATGCATAAGAATTTAACAACAAATTTAAAATGATGTTCATATAACAGTAAATTATCCGAAAATTTTAATTAGTACAAATTAAGGCTGGAGATGCAAAAAATATTCAAGTAGTCTACTGAATGCTTTAGTTCAGTTTTGTCTTAATAATTATAACATAATCATATATATAAAAAAATTAAGGTATTAATTTATATATATCATTCATACTGTCATTCATATGAAGAAAAATTTCCTAATATAAGTTTTTTTTTAAAAATTCTAAATGAAGTTTATAATACCACTTGAAAAATTGTTTGAAATAACGTTTTTTGGCAGATGTGCTATTTTTATGTAATAGTTATCCTTTTTATGTAACAGTTATATTGTAGGTTAGTAACAGTTATCCCTGATTTATAAACTAATACTCCCTTTAAAGTAAATTATGAAAGTGGTGCACAATAAAAAATAAATAAATAAAATACTGTTTTACAAATGAAAAGAAATTTTTTAAATCAAGTCTGATTACTGTTGCTGACAATTCTAAGACTTGATACTTTCAGGTATGATTTAGGAATTTTCCAGGTTTTAGCAAAAAAAAAAATGCAACTTCCCCCGACTATTCCTTGCTTTTTACAGTCAAAATAAAATTCCCTGTCAATATCAGGTTTTCCCTCTACTCCTTTACACATGGGAGTGTTGCACTCATCTTTAATAATGAGAAAATTGTTTGTAAACAAAGACAAATCACAAATAAAACTCTTACATTTTATTTTTTTAATGTAGATACAAAAAAACAATACAAGATAAACAATTTTTAAACATTTTCCAGTTCATTTTTCGGTACTAAAGCTTTATTCATAATATTGTAGACTCTTGTTTTACGATTACCCTGATTTAATGAACCTTTAAGCTTATGTTATAAACATTATGTTCATCAACACAGAACACTTCAATTACTTTATAAAATCATTAAACTATCTGCCTGTAAATAAACTCACCTGTAATCCAGGTAATAACATTTAAGTTGAGCCATATAGCGTTCAAAGGCAGGGATATTTTGATTCTTGATACTCCACTGGGCACCTAATTCTAAAATGTCACCTAAATAATTAAAAAAAAATTCTCATTTCAAAATTTTAATTTTCTAGAGCCTAAGTCAATAATTTTTAAATGACTCAAATTTTTTCTTTTCCTGTTCTTCTTGCAAAGGTATATTATTTCAGTATACATTGATTTTCATAGTATAAAAATTTTTATCACTAGATGTTGAAATGCTCTTTACCGAAATAACACTTCCTTCAGGGTAACTAAATACCATCTATGTTCTTTAATGCAGCTTTCTATTACAGTGACTCTTATTATAATGACTGATAAAATAAAATTAGCTATTCCAAAAATCAGGGTTGGGTTTTTGACGTCAAAAACTTAAGTTTGCCAAGAAAATATATAAACTTCAAAACTACCAACAGTTGCCATGCATTATATTGAAATTTAATTATACTATAGGTAATCAACAGGTTTTAAAATATTTTTTAATTAAAATTAAGGTAAAATAACAGATTTAAAATCTCAGAAATTTATATTCAAATGCATGTGCAGAAAAATTTTGCACAAAAATTGTTTAAGTATTTATATTTTGAAAAAAAAAAAAATTTTTTTTTTGATATTTAGAAAATTAAAAGTTTATTACTGTGCATTTTTGACATATAAGGAACATATAACTAATATTTATAAGGAACTTACAAGTTATGTTGTATAAATACAAATTTGATATAAGTGTATAAAAAAATTTTTGAATGTTATACCAAATATCTTTATTATCCAGTATGTTAATTTGAATTTAAAAGTAGTTATATTTATGAATAATGATAAATATAATTCATATTGTTTATTATATTTATTTATAATTATTACACTTATCATTTTAAAACAATTTTTATCTCTTAATTTTTTTTTCTCCACTTGTATTAAGAATACAAATAATGCATATCTTGAAAGCAAGAAGTAATTATTCAACAGCTGAATATTTAGATATTCAACAAAACTATATCGTATTCAGCAAAATGAAATTCACAAGTATTTGGATAAACTAAATTTT
The DNA here is from genome assembly GCF_043381705.1 of Parasteatoda tepidariorum. Classification (NCBI taxonomy): domain Eukaryota; kingdom Metazoa; phylum Arthropoda; class Arachnida; order Araneae; family Theridiidae; genus Parasteatoda; species Parasteatoda tepidariorum. The sequence continues at coordinate 5,013,684 of NC_092206.1, read as the reverse complement.
CAGCATAGTAAATGAATAGGCTGAATATACTGTAAATCGACACTAACTACTCTGTGTATTTAACAGAAAGCACTTAAATTTGTATTGTCTTATGTTAAAAAGATTATTAAGAAGATTTAAAAGAATATTAAAAAGATTTTTCTTTAAAAGATGTCTAATGTACAAAACTGCTAATGTTTATCTTTAAAAATGTCTAATTTTTAGTATAATCTATACTATACACTAAATTTGGTTATAAATAAATTTCTTAATAATATCACTGCAGATTTTCAATAACACATGAAAATGAATACATAATATTACAAAAGATGTGAGCTTTCAAAAGTACAAGATTTTGGTTACTATTCAAAATATAAGTGTTTCTTCAAAATTTTAAATTTATTTTTTCTAGAACATATTTAGAAACACTATCCTTTATAAAAGATATATAAATTTTATGTATTAATTAAATTTCACATATGAATATAGATTTTTGACAGTGAGGTTTTTGACATGACGGTTTAAACCGTCAAAAACTGTCACATGTCCAAAAACCTGCCAACCCTGCCAAAAATGCAACGTTACTTTAATGCTCAGAACTATCACACTGGATTGTTCATTCCAATATAGTTATCAAAATTTAGTTTATTTCTTTTTATTCTTGTAGTGTATCTACCACTTCAAAAATATAATTCCAATTCACTAGTATATAAGACATGTTAACTCAATTCTATGGCGGGGTAACTTTTCACAGATGAAACTTGACATTGTCGATATGCCTCTCCCCACATTCTTATTAAAATTATATAAAATAATTTTTAAATTATGTGAAATATGCATACACAAAATACTTATTCTATACACATAATATTTATCGCATCAAGTTTTCGGTTAAAAAAAATTCTGTATTGAACATGTTAAAAGATTAGACCAAAATAGCCCCATTTTATGTTAAGATCTCTATCATAGACTACCTGTCTCAATCTACTGTACCTTTTGTAAAAAGAACTATATTTAAAGACAGAGTTAGGAATATTGATCCCAGAATTCGGTAAAAAAGCATAATCTAGAACATCAGTCAAAACATCTCATCTAATTAAGCTTCTCTTATAACAGAGGGACTGGAAAGAATATTTCTGATTTTATATTAGTTTTGTTCAAACTTTGAAATTTCTTAATAGTTTCTGATACTGAATAGTTTCTACTACTGAATCATTTCTGACATTTTAAATCTTCAGTTTCATGAAATTGTCATGACATTCCAGATTAAATTAATATTTTACATTAATTAAATTAAAGACTACCAAAATTATAATTTATTTCATATTAATAAATCTCACTTTTGTTAGCTTATATTTTATTTGATAAACAATTTGTTAACAAAAGAAAAATTAAATTATACAGCGAACATATAATTAAATTATCAATAAAATATGAATGCATATTGTATATATTGGTTGTTTGTGATAAGTTTAATTTGTACAGAATTATGAATTAAAATTAATAAACATCTCTGCATGTTCCTTAAAAATCTTTTGGAATGCTTAGAAACAAATGTTTTAATTTTCTTTTTTCATTCATTTCAAAAGCAAAATGTATAATGTATAATGTAAATGTATAGCACATGATGTGTAATATCATGTTCTAAAAGAAATCTTTAAATATCACATAATAAACGTGAATTCCTTTTGAATGAATGAAAAATAGAGCTTCATTCTTATTCTAACTAATCATCATGATCTACGGTTAATAAATTGGTGAGCATGTTTGCAAAAGTTACGAGTTTATATAAATAATAAAAATTGCATGTTGTGCAATTTTTAAGCTTTTAAAACAAACCAACAAATGATGACGAAATTATTATTTCCTTTTATATACATAGACAGCCTTAAGGTAAGCCAGTAAAGTACTTCGTAGACAAACTTTGTTTTTTTTTAACAAAGTTGATTACATCTGTAAATAAAAAAAGTGACGGGATGATTTCCATATCATGATCTGTACCAAAATAATTGCCAAGTCTTGGCGACTTTCAAACAACAGCCCGTGAGAAAGTGAAAAGAAAAAAAAATCTCAGAAGGGATAGAACTCGTAGCTGCCTAAATGTTTCTTTCTTTCTTTTTTTTTTAATTTGCAAGTTAAAACCCATCTGGCATCTTGGCAATTGCAGTTAGTGTAGCAGATCACAGTATGAAAATATCCCCAAATAGAAAATGTTAAGTGAGATAATTTGTTGTTTGCCAGACATTTGTGATTTTAATTCCCACATAAAAATTTTTTTAAATTTTCAGGGGGCACCTAAGCTTAAATTTCGTATTATACACTAAAATGTTTTTATATCATATTCTTAAAACGCCAAGTAACAACAGTACTGAGTCAAAAATCTATTCCACCTGATTAGATAACTTAAGCAACAATATTCTTTCAGCTTGGGTTCAACAACACAGTTAGTCATTCAATGTAACTAATATATTAACAAATAATTTACAACCATAGGAAGATTTCCATTTTGTGATCTGTGCCAAAATATTTGGTAAGGATTGGTGATTTTTTGGCAATCGGACAAAGAAAAAAGAAATTTGTCAGTTTGGCAGAATAAATGAATTGAATACTAGGCGGCCGAACCGAAACCATCTTTTTTTAAAAATAAAATTGTCAAAAAATATTTTTTATATATAAATAAGTTTAGTCAGAGTTCTTGTCAGGAATGAAAAAAGGCAGGATGCTTTCTCACAGAAACGGAACTCTTAAAACACTGCAAAAATTTATCAAAATGTGTAATATCATGTAATAACTGACTGTGATCCTCAACAATTCTTAAGTTCTAATACTAGTTTCCGTCTAATACTATTTTATGTGTATATTTCAAAAAAATAATTTTCACTATCTAAATAAAAGAAAAATTTGTATTTAATAAATACTAATAATTAAAGCATGTTGAGAGACAATCTATGTGCATTCATTTTATTTTTCAAAAAAAGTAAACTTAATAAATTATTTTTGATAAAAAGCTTAAAAGATTCTTTCCTTAATTTATACAGAAAATTATTAGAAAATGAACATTTAAAGGTGTATTTTCATTAAAAAATAGGTACTTATTAAAAAAATAACTTTAAAATCACTAAAAAAATTTAATGATATACACAGGGTATCTGCTACATTTTACATTTTCAAATTCATGACTTTTCATGATTTTCCATGACTATTTCCAAGAGTTTTTCATGACTTAACAAAGTTACTATTTTCTCGGACAAACATGCAACAATAAATTAAAAAAGCATTATAATAGCATTAATTGAAATTATAGGTATAACCAAAACTGCTATACTCTGCATCTTCATATTTAGATTTTAAATTTAAAAAACAGAGTAAAGAAAGAGTTGAAACAATAAAATAGCTGAAAAAAATACAAAAGCAAATAATTTTTTTTTTCTGTAGAATAATATTCTAAAGAAACTTTTCTTGCTCATCTGAAAGGAAAGAAATACTCCTGATTTTTCTGTTCTCATTTCGGAATAAAAAAAATTCGCCAATGACTGGTTTGTTTCAACTAGAATTTTAAATTAATAAAGTTTTTAAAAAAATAAATAATGAAAATTCTTAAATCACAGAAGAGTTTAAAAGATATCCCTCTAGAAATGATGCTTTTTTTTCTCATTTTCTGAAAGAACACCATAATTTTTAAAGAACATGATAAAATAACTTTATATTCCAATAAAATATGCCTAAGTGGTGATTTTGTTAGGAATTCAGATATTTGAAACAGGATGAAATTAGATTAATTGGAGCAAAAAAAAAAACAATTTTGGAGCAGCAAAACAAAATTTGAAGCATATTTAATAAAAAAAATTAAAACAAGAATTTAATAACAAGAGTTTTTTGTTCATTAATAACATATCTTATTTTTTACACTTTTTTGAAGGTCCTTGCATAAACAAATTAAGTTTCTTTTTGGTATCTTCCAATACTGTTAAATATTCTACTATCCTCAACTTAGCCTCAGATAAGAGGAATAGAATTATTAGGACATAGAATTTTTTTTTTTNCCGGTTTTCTGATTTCCGGATAACGGGTTCTGTACTGTACTTACCTCCTTCAAAAAAAGACAAAGTTATAAAAATTTAACCAGTTGAGAATAATCCTAACAAAGTAAATATTTTTAATAGTAATAAGAATTAAACCAAACACAGATTATTTTTGTGTAGGTATTTTAACAGTTAATTAATTTCTTAAAAATGGAATATGAATAAAAAGGTGGTGTTTGTAAGGGATGGCAGATTATTTTTATAAAATGGGCAAAGAGAGCGCATTTATCGGGATCACTCACTGGTTAGAGAGAACACTGGTTTAGTCATTATTAAAAAATAATCAAAACTTAGCTGTATTGTAGGTATGGGGTAAAGGGAGAAAAAAACTTTAACTAAAAAGTTTAAGATAATAAAGCTAATTAGATATTAAGGTAATTTAAAATAATTAAAACACTAGCAGCTATTGAAAAAAAAACTAAAGCTGTAATGGTAAACAAAAAGAAAAACAGAAATTTTTCTTCTTAATTCTTAAAATAAAGTTTTAATACTAAAAATAATATTTTCCGCAAAAAAATTATCATAAAACGGTAAAAATGAAAAATGCTATAAGAAACGCCTTTAAAAATGAGGCACAATCATAAAAATGCCCATTATAAAAAAATTATATACAGAAGCAAAATAGAAAAAATAAAAATCCATCTTAATTATTCAAAGACAATTCTAAAGCTAAACATCTCAGTTTTCTAATTACCATATTTTCAAGAAAAAATAAAGTTTAAACTCTAACTAATATAAACCCTCATAAATGTGGCATCATAGTAAAATATCTATAAAAATAAAACTTTTCTGAAAAAGCAAAAGCTAAAACAAAAATACTAGTTCTTAATTTTATTTAACACTCAAGATTTCTATTAATTTTTTCATAACGCCGTATTTATAGAAAAAGTGACAATAAAAGAATAACATTCATTATAAATGCTCATTAAAAATTGCTGTCATAATAAAAATGATATAGAAAAGTTATTAAAAAAAAAGTAAAAGAGAAGCAGAAATTTTTTTATTTTAGTTCAAAATATAACTGTAATGTTGAGAATCACAATTATATATGTTACCAGTTATCTGTCTTGCTGTACAGAAAAAGGTGAAATAAAATAATAAATTGTATTAGAAACAATGTTAAAATTCTGCACAATAATTAACACAGAAAAACAAGCAAAAATGAAGGGAGGGGGAGTCATAAGCTTTAAAACAAAGTGTTGAAAAAATGACCAAAGAGACTTGCTTGAATATAATTAGAATATAAATCAACATTACAAAACTCATGGTTCAGTATGGAGTAAATGCAGTTTCAACTCTTCAAATTTTGCTTTTCCATTTGTCTTTTATAACACAAATTAACTTAATTAGAGCTAACAAATATACGTAAAATCAATTTTTTAAAAAAGTATAGAAAAAAAGATTAGTTTAGTTTATTCTTTATTAAATCTATTTGAATTTCTCAAAAAAAATATATATATATATATATACTTTTCCAAATAAAACTTAGCTGAATATTTGCCTCACCGAATATCGCATATTCGCTACATCCCTAATCGAAAAAGAAGATTTATGTATCTTGATCTATGGCAGAATAATCACTAAGTCTTGGTAATTTTCGATCAGTGGACGTGAGACATCACATAAGAGAACCAACTCTAAAGTTATAGCTTATAGTCACCCTCAAGCAAGCTTCTACATGTTTTTTTTAAAAAAATTTTCACGTTATAAATCTTTTTGGTACTATGGCGATTGGAGCTGGTACAGCAGATCATGATACAAAAATATACCAGATGAGGATATCCTCATAACTTACGTGCCACGAGTAGTTCTTGCTTTGTTGCAGTCTTATCACTAGTAGGAAGAAAACTCATCTGGGTCAGGGCAACCTAAATATGGTTAAAAATAATAAATTATACTAAATATAATAATTCATAAGGTCTTAAACACTGGACATTGGTTGGCTGGCTAATTGGTTGGCCAACCAAAATATGTAAATAGAAAAGAAATATTAAAAATCAATTTGTTGGCCAATGAAGATATTAAATTCTGAAGTAATAAAAAAACGATTTTGTTGTCTTAACAATTGTCAAATGATAAATGTCATTATAACTTTTGCGTTTGCATTGAAATAAAATTATTGTTGAAAATTAATGTATGCATAAGTTTTATAATTTTATATCAATTTATTTGATGTAATCCGAAAATAAAAAAATTCTGAGCAGGATGTCAATAATAACTCAAGTGAATCTCATTAAATCATTTTAAATTAATGGCACTAACCTTTAAATTTTCTAATATTTGTCCACATTTTTCTAGATTCGGAGGCTTTTTGGACCACTCTTGAAGAAGAACTTGATAATTGTGAACGACATCACTAACAGCAGAAGCCATATTCAAAGCAAAGTAACAAAATTTGCTTTTAAAGCGTCTGTAATTCCTTACTCTTTAAAATTAAAATTAGAACCACAACAAAGGTTGAAAATGAAGAATGACTAAGGAAATATAGGTATTATAAAAAAAAAACAGATTCAACAAAATACACTAAACTTTTTCAACCGTTTCGTTTTCACTGTTCCGCTTTAACTGTCGGAGTTTGAAATACTTTACAAACGGCAGCGAGTTAAGAATTTTGTAGTCTGTAGGATTGGTTAACTTCTTTGTTGCGCTTTTAGCTTACCGCCCAAAATTTGCTTCCGTTTACCATAATTCGCGCTCACAACGTTTGAAAACGCCATCTAGGGAGAGGACTGGTTCCATGGCTTGACACTTCTCCCCTCCTATTCACAGTTATATAATAGAAACGTACTACGAAATTTTCCCTAATAAAACCATTATCTAGCCGCGTTATCAGCAAAAGAGAAATACTCCGTTACTAAGCAACTAAACTGAGAATATTAAAAAAAAAAAAAAAAAAAACTGGGGTTGGAATGTTTTTTTTTTTAAATAGTTAATAAAATTTGCATCGATTTATAAATTATTTAAAATTTTCCAAGATTTTAATCTTAGAACACATACACTTTTTATGAGGCATTACTTGCATTAAAGTTGTTTCTTACTTCTTTAAATATGAAGATTTTATACTAGGATCAAATTTGTATTATTTTAATTATATGCAGGGTTGTAGGGCAAATCACAAAAAAAAATCCCGTAAAAATTGTGAAATCTGGAAGAAATTATAATACACATTCACAAGGTTTTATACCTGTTTCTTTTTTTCGATATTTCTTTTTCCTTTTGCAATTGAAGAAATTGGAGAATGTTGCGTGACATTTTAATATAAGCTTGAACGTCAAAATAAAATTGTATGTCAAAAATGGTTTGTTCATTTAAAAAACACAGCAAACTGTTGCCTTTTGTACACATGTAGGCATTTACTTTTCATTACTCAAATAAATGAGAAACAATGAAAAAAAAAAGAAAATCGATAAGTTAACTTCATTTTTCGAAAAAATAGCATGCCGTTAGTAAATACTCGGTTGTCTTGTACAGAATAATGTTAATCAGCAGAATATTTTTATAATCTTAACAAGATTTAAATCTGATGGCAATAACTCTAAGTTTTCTTTTAATAAAATTTGACGATAATTTAAAAAGGAAATTTTACTTTAAACGAAAACCTAAATTAAAGTACTTAAACAATTCATTAGTATATTAATAAAAGAATAATATATATATCATGATACAAAAAT
>NC_092206.1:4980628-5005749 GCF_043381705.1 Parasteatoda tepidariorum | reverse complement strand
GAAGCTTATATATATATATATATATATAGCGTAAAGAATAAGATTTTGAGAAATGTTAAAATATAATTAAATAGTTGATAATTGGTAAAATAATTCTGCGAAACACGCGAAGACAGGCATATTAAAAAATTTATTGCAAGATTAAGACGTTGAGATGATGAGGAATTTTATAAAACCTCATATGTGTAAGATGTTGAGAAATTAAAAATGTTGACTATGTATTCGTATTAATAATTATAAAATATATATTGAAGAAATTGATAAATATATTATTCCAAATCTGTGCTTACGTTTATATATTATTAAAATCATACCAATTATTGAAAGAACAAACAAAAAAATAAAATTTAAAAAAAAAAAGCTGATGAATAATCACATTCTATCAGAAACAGGCTTTTTTTAAAACTAGACATTTCTTGAATAAACTGTTTTAATCAAATCTCTTTATTGAATTACGAACAAATTTTCAGACAATAATATTATATCTATGATGTACAGTCGGCAAAAAAAAAGATCTAATGATCGGATTTTCACGAACTAAGTGTAAATCTTACTGGTTTCTGGGGGTGATCTCAAACATGCAAATTATTTAGTACTAACTGTTAATTAAGTTACGAAATCAGACACGAAAACGTACTTTTTCTGAATAAACATATTTAAACCTATTTGGATTCTTAACCTTCAAAATATAGGGGGAAGCAGCAATCTGGAAAATATGGTCAACCCTAGTTCGATCAGAACAGCGATTCAAAGTTCGAACCCCTTAATTTTACCTTTTGCGTTTTCAGTCGTATTTTTAAAAATACTCAAGCAATTCAAAAAAATTGCCCTCCTTTATAAAACCCATTTACCAAAAGATAATTTTATGCAAAAAATAATTTTAATAATTATTTAATATTTTCTATTACTTAATTTAATTGGGGATGAAACAATTTTGAATTATGAGGCATACATTTTTTTAATACCATATTAATCTACGTATTTTTCTATTGCAAAATCTAAAATTTCAACAGTTTTTATTCGGTAGAAGCCGAGAAAATTTTATATTAATTATTTTCAAAAAAATAATTTGGCGGCAATGAAGATATATTTAAATGGGGCAATTATTCTTTAAATGTGGTTAACTTACGAGGAACTTGACTTACGCGCTCGTAGAGTAAAATTTTATTTATATTTTTTTCGCTATTAACTGATTGCTAATCCTTTTTTAAATTATAAAATAATTCGTTATTCAATAGATTTGAATAAAACATATTTTATTAAAGAGGAACATTTTATTAAAGAATATTGCATTTTATAACAGCATGTTTCCGGTAGAATGTGATTATACATCTGCTTTTTTTATTTTATTTGTTAGTTTGTTCTTTCAATAATTCATACAATTTCAATAATATAGAAACGTATGCATAGATTTGGAATAATATGTTTATCAATTTCTTCAATATATATTTTATAATTATTAATACGAATACGTAGTCAACATTTTTAAGCATCTTAAAATTTCTTAACTTCTTACGTATCGTCTTAATCTTAAAATAAATTTGTTAATTATCTGTCTGCGCGAGTTTCGCAGAATTATTTTTCTAACTATTTAATTAAATTTTAACATTTCTCAAAATCTTATTCTTTACACTACCACGTATATTATTTCTCCAGTAATATACTAATCAATTGTTTTAGTACTTTAATTTATGTTTTCCTTTAAAATAAAATTCCTTTTCAAATTATTGTTAAGTTTTTATTGAAAGAAAACTTAATTATTTCCATCTAGCTGAGAGAGATCTTAAGAAATTAAAAATATTCTGCTGATCATAATTTTTCGATGCAGAACAGTTAACTAATTACTTATTTATTGTTTTCGAAAAATAAAGATAAATTATTGTCCTTCTTTATTGTTTAAATAATGAAAAATAAATGCATATGAGTGCACAGCAAAAAAATACAATAGTTTGCTTTGTTTTCTTTAATGAACAAAAAACTATGGACTTACAATTTTATTTTGATGTTCCAAGTTAATCTTGCCCGCTAACTTTAAGAAAGTTGCCCTTTTTTTTTAAAAAAAAAATTGAAAATATTTGCTTAAAAAGTTATTGTTTCTCAACTTTAGCACAATTCAAAAAAATATTGTTATATCAGGAAAATGCTCAATATGCCTCGTCTTGTTAAACAGCCACTAAAATAAAATTTTTTAAAAAAATATTCCAAAACCATGCTATTTTTAGAATCATTATCTCAAAAATTGTTCTTTTTCTAACTTAAGGATTTTTCCTACTTAAATAACCTATAATAATAGTTTTTACACACCTTTGAAGAAATTACGAATACAAATTTTGATCTAATATTTCGCAATAAGGAGACAAGAATATTAATGATTCATTGAAAAGAAGTAGTTAATTTTTTTCGAAAGATTTTTTAGATTCTTTCTACTAGGGGTCATGTCATTCGACTCTAAAATTTCAAAAAAATGCAAAAATTACACGAATGCGTAAGCTGGTTTTAATTAATAATAAAAAAAGGACAAAATAGTCGACTGAAGAAGTTATCTTATGAGAAGAATGTGAAAGTTAAAAACTGTAACAATTTGTTATTCTTGTTTAATTAGGGGTATTATAAACCAAAATTTTCCTTTCTTTAAATTATATTTTTTAACCCCTTAAAGATCGGTTACATTTAAGAAAACAGTCATAAAAGTGCCTATTTTTTTTGTATTTGATTAGTGCTGAAATCTAGTTTAAAATAAATTAACTATCTACAATTACCTTTAAAAATATCCTGGTACTGCTATCTGGTGTATAAAATGAGAAACTAAATGTTTTCCGGGCAAAAGAAATGATTTAGTTTTATTCTTATTGGAGCGTTATTACACTCCAGCCCGTCAATATCACGGGAGCGAGAAATAGCGGGCAAAAACTCAACCCGTCATTTTCACGGGAGCGAGAAGGAAGGGGTTAATAAACTAACGAAATGAGTGTGCAAACCATTCTTTTTACTACCAACCAAGTTTACTTAGTATCATTTGCAAATCTTATGAAGTGCATAATTCTCGAGCTCCTGTGTAGTGTAGTAGGATATTTTATACAATCAATCTATGAACTCTTATATTAGTAGGGAGCTAACTTCTTTAAAAATTCTTATTCGGAAAATTACTTATTTTACAAATGTTGCAAAGCATGTGTATTTTTAAAATGGTTATTCATATAATTTTCACATTGGCCAACAGTTTCTTCCTTGATGAATTAAAAACCATGACCCTAGTAAGCAGTGGAAAACTAAATCCTTATTAATTATTATCTTTTAACTTTTTAAATTTTTTTTTCTCTAAACTTGCTATTTGAACTCTATGATCCGCTGCAATATGCTTTTGTTGGAGTCAAAATATTGACATTCTTTATATTTTTCACAATTATCGTGCATCAACATAGTTAAAGAAATTAACATTTTTAAAGATTTGAAATCATTTTTCAAAGAACGCATCTCTAAAAATACTTCGACGAATCATAAAAAATAATTTTTCACAATTTATGAGTTAGTTTACCCTCTATGCTAAAAATGATGAGTTTTTGTAAAAAAGAACAAACCAACTGAAATAAAAGAACTGACAGGAAAAGATATATAAAAGTTTGCTACACTACACTAAATAAATTATTTACATTTAATAATCAAAAATACAAATTTACAAAGCATTAATTTGCTTTATATAATTTTTTAATTTACAAACGAGAAGTTTTATGGCATTTAGCTAAATTATGTTTTACAATATTTGCACTGTTAAAAATGCTTAAAAGGTATCCACTTAAATCCTATAGGAAGAAATTCAGACATTTTAATTCTATTTATAGTTTTCTTTTAAATAAGCCACAGATTATTTAACCAATGAATATCACTGACTAATTGATCAAAAAGTTAAATTGTTAATTCAACTCAGTAAAACGTAAAAGAGTACGCATTTAGTTTCACATAATTTATTTTATTAAACATTTTTACCTTATATTATATGTCATATTCATAAATTTATAATAACTTTATATGTTATATTCATAAATTTATAATAACTTTGATTTTAGCATAAAATTTTCATACAAATAACGTTAGAACAGCTTTAAAAAAAAAGAAGATAAATTGAACGTTCAGATTTTAAAATCTTGGAAAATCATAAATAGTTTGTTAATCGATTCAAACTTTATTTTCAAAGCATTAAAAAGAAAGCTCTGTTTTCCTTGCCTAGAAAGTAGATTCAAATATTTTCCGCTTGGTTGCTTAGCAACAGAGATACACAATGTTTTGCCGTTTTGTCATTCATTCAGTTTCCTTATAGTTGTTTTCAATTGTTTCACTATCTATGGCGAGGTAATTTGGCCTTATTTTTAACTTTTGCCATACATATAAATCTTTATTGCGACACAATTTTTTCGAAATGTTGTCTACATTAAAAATAAACTACTAAGCTAAAAAAAATCAATGTAAGGACTGTATTCTTTAAATAAACTTCCACACGTAAAGTAAAAAAGAATCCTGTACTAATTATGGTGTATACTATTATATATCATATTGATAAGAAGAGTAAATTATTTATAAAGCTAGTACTTATTATCAAATACACGACCATTAATTAGACCATATCTTTTTATTTTAAGGGTCAGAATTCCAAATATGTAAAAAAAATAAATAATAATACATGTTTATTCAAAGAAAGTACGTTTTCATATCTGATTTCTTAACTTAATTAATAGTAAGCACTTATTAATAAATGCTTACTATTAATAAGTAAGCACTTATTAATTAGCATATTTGAGGTCACCCCAAGGAATAATTAAGATTGACACTTAGGTTGTAAAAATCCGATCATTAGAACGAAAGTTATTCAGGGTGATTCGTTTTTTTGTTGTTATCTGTACATAAAACTATGGAAAAAGATACGGCATTTCAATACGACGAGGAACTAATGAAAGCCAGAAGTTGCCGGTTGATTACGTTGAAGCCGCAAATGGCTTTATTAAAGTTACACATTCTTTGAGAATAAAATATTATTACAAACATGACTCAAACTATGGTGAGGTTTGACAAACCATAAGCTCAGACAAATAATGTTGTTTGAAAGAGTACCAGAAGAATCTCCAACACCAGGTGCAGAAAGACAGGATATTCTACTGCACTAGGAGCAACTGCGCCTGGACATTAATTCCCGCATTTGTGATTGCAAAAGAACCGACTGGATGCATTCAACCTCGTGTGCTGAAAGACCTGAAAATACCAGACCACATCAAGGTCACCTGCTCTGTTGACAGATGAATGACAGCTAACCTCATGTAAAGTTTGCTAACGAAGATTTGGGGATTCAAATTAGGATGACGTTCAAAGGTTAAAATAATCTTGAAATGAGCCTCAATCCCTAGAACCTCGGGTCTCTCTGAAAAATTAAAAAGTTTGGATACCGATACAGTTTAAATTCCGGCAGGACGCGCAAACCTTTTGCAGCAAGCAGATGTTTCGTGGGTGGTGCCCTTTAAAAGTGCATTGAAAAGAGAATGGGTGCTCTTCATTAGGAATAAATAAAAGACTCTTGCCGGGAATTTAAAAAGGCTAACTCGGCAAGCTGGATGAAGACATGCTTTAGTGCGAATGCTTAGAGAATTTGCGTCACTAGGTTCTCGCATATGGGAACCCTGGGTGAACTGGTGTGGATTTAAGGCATTCAGGCTTTGGAAAGATTGATGAGAAGAGATTGTCAGCTACCACGCTAGGGATCTTGTGATTACATGCTGTATCCCCCCTTATCTTATCGGGATCTTAAATTAATTAACGAATAATTAACTTGCTAAGGAAATGTAATACTATGTGTTATTAATAAATTAGATGAAATGCTATAAGTTTAATAATACTTCAGCAGGTTAAATCATTGTTTCAGTATGCTTGCTTTTACAACAACATATCACAGTATCATTTTATATTAGCTGTATCTACTCTATATCACATCTAATTTCTAAGCTATTTACATATTAAACAAGTGTAATTAATTTTTTAATCACTATCAATTGATTCACAGTCATACAATTTACAACAAAACATACAATTCTGTAACATCTTTTCATGTAACATCATCTCTGGCAAATGCAACTTTACATGATTTTTTCCTACAATGGACTTCAGACATTTGCTTTTTCATTTATCATGCTTTAGCATCAACGTTCTTTGTTTATGCAATTTATTGACTAACTTTTGGATGTGACAATCGCTTTCGTTGTTTTTTCATTCATGCTGGTAAATGATAGTTTTCAGCATGATGAACAGATCATAACTTTGTCAAGAGTGTAACATTATACTTTTTATGGATGAATGAAACACTATCCAGACAGAATGGAATTTTTTTTTTGTTGAGATTATATCCAAATGAGCTAGCACACCTGATATGTAGAGATATTGCAAGGACTATACTCATAAATTAGTATTCTCATTCTGAAGAGGAAATTTTGGTTTGACAGGTGGCTGAGGCCTGGCAGGTTTGACTTTTTCAGTAACAGGATCACAGGTTTCTTTTTGAGTCACAGGATCACAGATTCCTTGTTGTGTTCCTTCAGGAGCTCCTGTAGATCGAGGAGGTCTTTCGGGTGGCTTGTCTTCTTCTTTTTGATTCATTAAAAAGTCAAAGCGGTTAGTCTTTGATACAGAATTCTGTTCATCTTTGGTCACATCTTCGAGGGAGCAGTCCGGCTGTTCCTCGGCATGAAAAATGCTGTCAGTACTGGAACAAAATTTTTGGGGCTTTGCTGGACGTTCCGGTGGAGGCACTGTTGGACGTTCTATGTGACTGCGGGCATCTCTGTTATACTGACCTTTGGAAGAGGGTCTGAGACACCTTCGATCCAGGGATAAAGATGAGTAATCTGGCTTTTCAGGGATAGCTGGTTTTTCAGTTGTGGTGGAATGGATGATTTTTGAAGAAGAGTCTTCACAATTTAAATCTATCAATGCTGCCGTTTTCTCCTTGGAAATGTCTACGTTTTCATCACTACTTTTTTGTAGTGGAGGAGGTGGAGCTGCAGGTTTTTTCACTGTCTTGGGAAGCAAACAAGGACTGGCTGTAGGATCCCTTTGGACGCTACAAAATAGAAAAAAAAATTAATGTAACATTGAATAAACCAGTTATGCAAAATAAAATTTTTTTTCACATTGTTTGATTTTAAGTACTATAAAAATAATTCCCTGATTTTTCCAGATTTATTTTATTTAACTTCCCAAATTTGTATAATTGATGGTATGAATTTTATTATCAAGTTTTCAATTATGCCTTATTCTTATACACAAAATATATTTAAAAGAAACAAAAAACAAAAAAAAAACACTCATACTTGATATTAGATTTTAAAATCTAACATAACATTGTTTGAAAAATTGATTATTACAATAATCCTTTTTTTTCTAAAAAAAATATTGGAGTTGGACTTTAGAGTATCAAAAACCTTTCTTTCTTTTTTTTAAATTTAAGTCATAATAAAGAACCAGACCCAACGGTAATGATTTCAAATTATTAGCCAAACTTCAAAAGTCTAAGCCAAAAGAAAATTTTAAAAATTTCTCACGATAAATTTTTTTTGCACATTGAAACCTTCAAATCATAATAGAAATTCAAATCAAGAGTCATTTTACAGTTGGGGAGGAGTAGCTGAACAATGAAGGAGAAAGGGTAAAAAAAAAAAGTAATTTGTAAATGAAAAATGTAAGTGTAATTTATCATCTTTGAGGATAACTTCTTAGATTAGAGCAGTAACATAAGGATAAAGGTGCAGCAACATTTAGTGCTTTTTTAGATTCCAACTATTTTCTAAATGTATAATTTCATTTCTAAATAAAACATTTCACTCAAGCCTTATTTTTTAATGAAAGAATTTTTACTCTCTTGCTTATTTTTTACTGTCGCAATGCAATAATTCAGAAAAAAACAATCGCCGAAGATGGTAAGTTATGAGCTTGAATACTTGGTTTGAATTATTTAATTCCGATTTAAGGGTTTTTATACTACTCAGAAATTTTTTTTTAAAATCAAAATTTGGGCGAGGGGTTTAAACACGTTTGTTGCCAGCTGAGTGCATGTGGTTATGCACAAAATTAATACTGACTTATTGATTATTTACTTTTTCACCCCTCGGTACGGGTATTTAGCTATTATAATAATAAAACAAGGTTTTACTATACTAATTTAAATAAAATATTGAAAATCTGCATTCAATTTATTATTTTTTCAATTGTTAGTTTCATTTGAAAATTAAATAGCTTAGAAATTAACCATCAACGGACCATTGCCATCATATAAGCTGCACGGCCCTCTTATATACTGGGTTTAATATTGTGTATTTTACAGAAAATTCATAGTTTTTTTTAATTACTCTTACTGCCATATTTGCCATTTATTTAATAAAAATTGCCAAAAAAATTAGATTAAAATTAGACTAAATTATACCTTGTGAGTAGTCAACTTGAAATACTTTTAGACCATTATGGCTTAATACTGTTATTTAAACTAGATTGCAATCATAAACTGTTTAAAAAATTGTTTTAATACGATATTTCTGTTTGGAAAATAATTTCTTCCATTTGGATCGAATAAAAGCTATATCTTCCAGGGCAGTTTTTTTTTCCCTCTATGGAAGAAACTTGCCATCCCAGGTACATACATTTTTATAGGTATTTAAAAGCAAATGCTTCTAAATTTTTATTTTATTTTGTTAAAGCAGTTGGCAGTTTTTTTGGAACATTTAAAGTATTTATTTTTGAAAAACATCAAACTGAAATACAGAAAAATATGATTTTAAACTCTGAATTGGAAGAAAAAAAATGAACTAAGATCAATTTGCAGCCAGTTCCAGATATTTTTGTTTTGAATTTTGCAGAAATATTTATACACACCTATTCGAGGAATTATTTCCATTCACTTCTTCAAAAGGCACTTCATCTTCATTTATATTTTTTGTCTTTTCACTTTCATCTGTAAATAAAAATACAAATTGCTTAGAAAAACATGGTTTACGTTTTGGTAGTTAACAGGGAAGTTACTTGCAACATTTAGTAAAGCAAGGTGCGTAGCCAAATCTTTCAACAAAAAATAAGCATCTTTTAAGTACTATTCAGGCACTCAAAAAATATTTTTAAGCACCATATACATTAACAAAATGCAGAATAATTTTCAAAAACTTTACATGATCATGATAAAATAACTAGTTTTTGACAAGGAACTCTTTTCATGATTATATTAACCACCATAAAAAAGATCGAGAGATTTTTCGGTTCGATTTCAGAGGGTGGAAAATGAAGCTTGAAACTGAGAATATCTTGCAAAACGCAGCAGAGTTGCACATGAGAGTGCAATAATCTCACCGGACCCAACTCACATGCAGACTCGCAAGTATTTCATCAAACCTGTAAAATGATTGAAGTTTTCTTATGCTATGGACAGACAGTATGCCGAAATAAACTGTGGTTGAATGAATTATGAAAGCGTTGAATAGAACAATGTGAAAAGCACCCTTTTGCATATTACGTAGCGAATATTGACATGGTAATGAAAAAAAATTTTCATTTTAGAAAAAGGAAAATTAAGCAAAATTAAACACACCCCATGAAAAAAAGCACCCTTAAGGGCTTTAAAAAAAAATGAAAATCAAAAATATGCACCTTTAAGCACTTATTAAAAATGTTATGCACCATGTAAAGTGTTTGCAATCTACAGAATTATTTCTTTGTTATGTTTTCGTAACGTAACATTTAAATTTGGCAATGTATAGGGTTTACTTACCTGGTGGAAAAAACCATGGAGCATATGAGATGAGAACATCAACTATTGATGTGTGAAGACTAGCAATAGACATGTTCATTCTGCCCAATAAAAAACAAGAAATGTCTTTTTTTAAAAAAAAGAAATGAGTATGCAGAAAAATACAATAAATGTCCATTATATCAACAATGTTTAATGACAGATGAAAATGTCATTATTAATGAGATAGCTATTATAAGTAAATACACATATTTAATAAATATATAGATGTTAAAATAACAATTCAAAGATACATATAGTGCGGCTTTGTGGAGAACTCCTTCAGACTAAAAGTCTGGGGTTGTCTGATACTATGGTAACAAGCTAGAGCACACTTCTAATGGGGGTGGAATGGAGGAAAGAAGGTGCCTATTGGTTCACTCACTACTACCTATGTTTAATCAAAGAATGAAACTAATTTACAAATCTAGGAAAAAACAAAATAAAGTAAGTATTATTTAAATCAATAAATCAAAATAGAAAAGTGCTTAAAGCAGCTAAATCCAAATTTTGTTTCGTTTGAATTTAAAAAGTCAGAAAAACAACTCCTACAGAAAACAAAAACCATAAAAATTTTTAAGATATGGGTGTTAGCAGGACAGTACTTCATCAGGGGACACACTGCCCGCTAACACCCAGGAGCCTTTCTGTTGTCAGTCGTGAAACCAAAAACTGGTAGTGCCCCAAGGCCCCACAATGGAAAGTCAAATACGAAAAATATAAATGTAAATGTAAAGATAAATAAATGACAAGGAGACACAAAGTAAGTCTTAATAATGACTTAAAAGTACACAAAATAAGACATAAGAAATGTCCACAAATAAGAAAAATAAATAAAGATAAAGTGACAAATAAATAAAGATGAAGTGATGAATAGCCACATCAAAATAACGACACAATAACATATAAATTGCCAAATCATTAAGACAAAACTATTAACCCCCATCACTTTCACATCAGTGTCCTTTCCTCGTAACCATAGTACCTGCCACGACACGAGACGAGTGTCTGGAGTTCTTGTGAAAGCCGCACTATAAATTACAGCTTTTCTGTTTGTTTGGAACAACTATTTGTTTTGAAATAAAACATATCTAGACAATTTTTGCCTACATGTACTAGACTGTACTGGGAGTTCTTGCAAGATAGATAAAAAAATTGAAGTGCAACAGCGTGGAAAAGGCCAATGGTTGCTCAAACATGCTTTATTAACATAATGGGTTAAAATTGAAAGTAGGAAATAATGTGAAAGGATATTCGTTTCGAATTTTTCTTTACTGCTATCAAAATAAATAAAAATATCTTCTATTTTACTTTTTTCTCCATATAATAATTATCCTTCAAAAAGTGAAAAACTGTATTTTTCTCTAAAAAAATGTCATATCAATAAAGGCAACAGAAGCTTATCATAAACATACAGTTTCTGTATTTTTCATATTAACATTTTGTCAGTGACTTGGATAGTTGCCATAATACCTAGCTGTTTACTGCCTAAAAAAAATATTTACTTAAGTATATTTGATTGAAAGGAATTATTAAACTAGTAGTTACTAACACTATGCAGAAAGCATAAATATACAAAACGAAATGAGCTTATATGTAATTGGGAACAATCTTTAAAAATTTCAGAATTTTTAAAATTTTATTTTATGACACAAATGAATCAAGAGAGGATCAACTTGCAATATAAAAATGCTTAAAAAATAAAATGTAAAAGAATTTTTTATAAATCTAGAACAATATCACAAACATATTAATTTCTTTCCATAACAAAATGTCTGTCATTAGAAACAAAACACTGGCTTTCTGATTGGTCGCAAAATAGTTGTTGACAACAGAGACTCTGAAATACAGCTAAGTAGCACATAAGAGAAATATGAATTATGATTTTCCTTATCAATACTCATTAATAAGACTTACCCAAGAGTTGGTCCGTCATCAGAGGACAATGGGGACCAAATTAGATTGGGAGCCATGATAATTGCAAGATTTTGAGAGGACATTTTGTTCACATCCACATTTTCATGAACTTTAGACAGAAATTGTATCACATACCTACGAATAATTAATTCAAATAAACTAAAAACCCTGCACACAAATCAAATAAGAGATTTTAATTTAACAATACTACTATTTATTAAAGTAACATTATTTTATTTTAGTAACTGAAAGAAATATACAATTATTGAAACTGAAGGCTACAACAAACTTTCTTATTTAAAGAAAAAATTACTGCACATATGTCGGAGTCACCTTTTCAAACTCCCAAAATTTTATTGAAATTAAGGAGAGGACTTATACACTGTTAATAAAGTTGGACATTTGTTGATCATGAAATATAAATGCATTATAAACAATGAGATAGATATAGATAACTCTTCATCAATTTAGCCCTTTCAAATACTATTTTTAATATGTTATATACAATCAAATTTAATTTTTAAAATTGGCATAGTGCGCCTCAACTGAATCATAAGTTCTCGGCAATTTTGAACAAATTTGGACAAGCAATCAATACCAAATAAACCCTACTCCAACTATTAGCAAATATTCTGATAAGCAGATATTTTTATAATACAACTGTGGCGAACAGAAATTGAATTGTTGCCCCACAGGATAATAGACTAAACAGAAATGGAGAAACACAGGAAGAATGAGGGTGGGGGTGGTATAGTAGATAGTAGAGGGGGTGAATAGTAGAAAGTACAGAAAAAGTTTTCCTTCATTAGAATTAATCAAGGGTATGAGAAATAAACTGGTTTAGCATGAGGGTGCAACATTTAGCTCTTCACCCAAGCGAAGATGGCATGTTTTATTTTCGGTTAATGTTGTAAGTTAGGGATGCACAACCTGCGGCCCACCGACTGTTGAAGTGCAGCAAACGTGAGTTTTTAACAGACATATTTTTCCTATTTAGAAAAATTAAACTTTTTGCTATATTATGGGCAATCCTTCCAATCTATGCATGCATAATTTACTTGTCTTCCTTTTTTAGAAATTGATTGAAGGCACCTTTTTTTCAAACATGGCAATTACTTTCATATTACAGCTTCAAGAAAATTCTTCAATTCAAGAAAAGTTTTTAAGAATTGGAGTTTAAAAAAGTATTTTAAATCCTCCAAAAAATAAGGGGGGAAATACTTTTTTTTAAAAAATTTATTTTATTATGAGCAAAGATAATACACAGGGAATTCAGAGTTTTTCATAGTATCCAAACATTTGTGATATCTAAGTTGGACTATATATAAAGTATATGCTATACCACATTTCATACTGTCTATTACCATCGTAAAGTGTGTAGAAGTTCTGCTTGCCTTGCAAATTAGCTCATTTTCAAGAAAATATAAATAAACTGGTATTTGTTTATTTATTTTTTGAATTTATATAGTGTAACCCAGATTTTACGTTTTTTGTCAGACTAATATTGAAAATGCATGATGCAGGTTAATGTAAAAATGGGGTTAAAAAAAAATATGAGAATATTTTTCAAAAATAGATGTGAGCAAGATAAACTACTAGAAAAAATGTGTAATCTTACACGTTTTTTACTTTTAGATAAAATTTCAACATTATCCTTCTCAATATTTACTATTGTTTGCAAATTTGCTTAATGGTTTACATTCGAATATATTTTAGAACTTTCATGCTCTCTAACTCTTGATCAGTTGCGGGTATAACCTCCAACCTTTTTTGCCCATCTTCATTGTTTTCATCACTATTATCCGGAGCAGACATTAAATCACATATTGCAGGGATTGAAGTGATCAGATGAGTGTGACAGTCGATATACACATCATCAAATTCAGAAAATCTTCAGACATGCAATTTTATTCCGTAGGACCAATATTCCCGCTGCGTACTGATGAGAAGTTAACACCGAGAAATTTTATTTAAGCCCTCATACTTCCATTAACCACCTATTCTGTGCTTTGCGCATGCCACCACCCATCTGGTTTTTACTCAATCGGGAAATCCCCTGTCACAGACAAAACAAAATAGACATCCCAGCAAAATAGAATGTTACAAAAGCTTCAAACAGCTAAACCTATGAAACATCTAAATAAACGTGTCCACTTAAAAAAAAAAAAAAAAAAAGTAGAAAGGAAGAAAAAAAAAGAAGAAAGGTCAGAAAAAGTTTGTGCAAACTTTATAGGGAAAAAATGATTTTTATCTGTTTGTAAAACATTTAAAGCAGGATTTTCTTAAAAACTATTAAGCAAAATTCATGATATTTATCATTGTTTTTCACGGGCCAACAGAAAATGATGTAGACAGAGGGAAAACATACAACACGGATAACAGAAAACCAGGGTTTCACTGTATGTATAAATATATATAGACCAAAATATTTTCAAATTATAGTCATTAATAACAGAACTTGGGCTCAGATAGTTTCTTTTTTAAAATTAAAGCATGGTTATGGGATGGTTAAACAAGGTTAAAAGATGGAAAAAACTAAGAAAAAAACGTTATTGCACCTTAAATTTCTATAATTTGCTTCTGGTAATCTGTGCAGGACTTGCCAGAGAGCTTTTAACTTAGAGTCCAAATCTTGAATTCTGGAAGATAAAGAGATTTAGAGTGATTAAAGAATATTTTTAACACAAAAATATGTTTAGAGTAACATAACAAAATGCAATATCAAATTCTCTTATACAACAGAACCTAGATAATTCAAATCTCTTTCATAAAAATACATATGCAAACCAATTTACACAAATTAATTAATATTATTTATTAATTACTCAAATGTAATATTTTTTACGCACTTTTAGGTACAATTAATAAATAGTGAGTCAGAAACTAATATATACTATTTTCCTATTTAATTAAACTCAAACAAATTGATTAAAACTGTTTAGACATTAGTCCCATAACCCAGATTGGAAGCAGGTTTTGAACAAATCGCAGTGCGAGTTTTTTCCTTAAAACGACGGAGGTTCGGGCTCCCTAATACTTGGGAAGCCAGGGACCATTATTTTGAGAAAATACATCTGTTTTGTTTCCATATCTTTTACTTTTTTTTTCACTCTCGGTTTTTTTCTTCCACCCAAAAGCGGTTATAAATAGAGGAGGTCGCTACACAGAGGTGTTCTTTCTTGGAGGTTTCACTGTATTTGAATATTTCTAGTAAAATAACAGATTTTTTTTTTACATGTATTGTAATGAAGGCATAAATACAGTATTGGATTTAGAGATGGTCCTATGAGCTCCAACCTTAGAGTCTAGATAATAATTTGGAATTTGAAGGTTAAAATTAAAATATATGAAGTTATTATTTAAAACAAAATGGCAAAATGTGTAGAATTTGAAAATGCATGAGTATCACAGGCTTCAAAGAAAGTAACAAAACAATAAGATGCAACTTAATAAATTAACGAAGTAACGTAGGAGCAGGACAAAACCAGGAAATCTTAAAAGAGAAATCTAGAAAAATCCACCACTTTGTCACAAAAAAAAAAGAGAAAGAAAAACTAAAGAACCCTCTTTAAAATGAAATTTGTTTTACGAAATAAGCTAAATCAACTTCTTTTTATAAATCCATCTACATCTTAAAAACAGTTTAACAAAATATAACTAGAAAAAATGAAACTATCAAGGGGTTAGAGAAGAGCGCTTATTTACTTTATTGCAGCCAACCATTCATCATAAAGAGATGCAGACATCAAAGGTTCAGGAAGTTCTCTTAAGTAAGATTTCAAAGCACCTGCAAGTAAGTACAAACAAGATAAGTACTTGGAAGTAAGATTTTTTTATCAGGGATCAAATAATCAAAGGTTTTCCACAAGTTTTATTTTCTAGTATTTGTTGCTATTGTCAGTGCCATTTTAAATAAATCTTGTTTCATAATAGAAAATGAAATTTGTGGAAAATCCAGTATCGTTTTGACCTTTTTTTTTTTAAAAAAAAAAAAAAAAAAANAAAAAAAAAAAAAAAAAAAAAAAAAAAAAAAAAAAAAAAAAAAAAAAAAAACAACATAAAAACTACTTAGAAAATAGCTTGAAATGTTTTCAATTTTTAAGATATACAAAAAAAAATTTTTTTTTAATTAATTGCCACTATGAAAATAAGAAGAAATATGAAATAATAAGTTGTCACTATAAATATACGATAAAATTTTTTCTGCGTATGCGCTGTTTAAAAGAACCACTTTAAACACTCAATCGTGCACAATTTTTAAGGAATTTTTTTTCAAAATTCAAATCAATAATTTTGTAATTAATTTTAAATTTAGTGTTAATTGTATTGAATGTTTTTATAGCAAAAAATACATTAGACAAAAAAAAAAAGGTCTTTACAAAAATGTCCATATCTTCATAAATATTTGAGCGAGTTTTATGAAATTTTATGCTGTTATTACAAATAACATCCAAATAATCAATACAAGTTATAAGCTTACTGCTTGAGTTTTGACATTAGGTGTACCAAAATACTTGTTTTTTTCTTTCATAATTTATTGTCAGTTCCTCAAACCTCTGAAAGCTTTAAACTTTATTGCTAAATATGAAAAATCACACAAACTAAACACTTCCACATGGTTCCCACTAAATTTTTCAAAGAAAATTTTGAGAACTTTTCAATGACTTTCAAGGACCTAAAATCAAATTGTTCAAGGACCTATTCGGTATTACAATTATATGGTAAATTACATCCCAACTAGATTTTACAATTACGTTGAAGCAAAAATTGTATATTTTTATAGCACAATGCTTATCTGGAAACAACAAAAAATTATTTATTAAATTTATCATCTAATAATACAAATGGTTGATAGTTACATTGTTGTTTTCAAATCACCAGTGTTTTCACTACAGCGCGAGAACGCGAGAATCTCGCATATTTTTTTCTTTTCTCGCATTAAAAAATTATTACCGCGAGAAATTCGCGCATTCTATAAATCAATTTCAAAATTCGCAATTTCTCGCATTTTGGAAAAAGCTTCGAATTACGCCATTTAGAATAAAATCCGTTTCACTTTTCTTCCTGGATCTTTCATTATNAGGATCTTAGAAAATATGGAAGACCAAGACGCTGAAGATCTTAATGCGAACGCTCTAGCCAAAAAAACAAATGTTTTGGATGCCATACATTTGTTAACAATGTCATGGAATAATGTCTCGGAAAAAACAATTCGAAATTGTTTTAGTCATGGAGGATTTTGTCAACCAGAGGACAACAATGCTGCTGTAATGAAAGAAATGGAAGACGTTTTCAATCCCCCGCCCGATATGAATGCTGAGGATTTTGAAGCATGGATGGAGATCGACGAGAAGGTTGAGACTTCTACTTCGTTAACTGATGAGGACATTTGCGAAGCCGTATGTGTCAAAGATCCAGCTTCGTCACAAGATTCTGATGCCGATGATGAACCCGAAAGTGCTATCGAGGACAAAATTCCGACGCCTGCTCAGATGAGGGAGGCACTTCGAGTCTTACGGCTAGGTGTGCAAAACAAAGCCGACGCGGAACACTTTCATAAGCATTATGATTATGAGCGATTCGCAAATGACTTGCTTCGAAAGAATGCTAAACAATCGACAATTGATGGTTTCTTTTTCAGTTAATAATTAACCTTTTGTATTTTGTATCGTTTTCTGCAGTTCATCATTAAATATGCAACTATACTAACTAATTCTTTTTCTTTAGTGAAAATTAATTTCTATTAAATATTTGAGAGTTTCACAGCAACAACTCCAAATTTAAAATAATTTTTATTTTAATACGTATGTAAAAAAATCATTTTTTACCTTAAATTTTTTTTGTTTATTGCAATCAATCGGTTATTGTTATCAAATCATGTTCGACCCGATGTGATCACATTAAGCGGCGTCCTCTGTATATATAAATAAATAAAAAAACTCCAATTGTCATAGGATATTAGCCTACATTTAAAAACTAACATCAGAGAAACTTTTCTTGAAAAATTTAATGAAGTGAATTAGAATTTATGAAATTGAGGGAATGACTAATGTATATTACATTAAACAAGCATAGTAACTAATTGCTAAACTTTGCATAATTGCTTGGTTATTAAAATATAAATACTTCTTTTTAATATGTTGGATCAAATTTTAGGTCACAGGAAATATATATAATTAGATAAAATATCAAAATATTTCAATTTAACATGTTTCAATTTTAATAACACATTATCGATTTTGTTACTTCAGAAAATGAGTAATGTATTTTGAACATAATAAAATCTATTGGAGAACAATATTTTACAGAAAACTAAGACTAACCAAGCTTTATTTTCTTTAAAATATATCCATAAAATGTGATTTTTAAAATTTTGCAAATATGCATAATTTTTACTAAGCATAATTTTTAAATCGCATTTATACGAATCTATTTATACTATATGTAAATCAAAATTATAAGAAAGGTGAAGCAAGTCTCAAAGATTACGTAAATCATGTATCACATTGTGTGATTTGTAAATTGAATTGTGGTTTATGTTTTTTAAATCTGAACAATATGAATAGCAAATGATACAAAATGCACGATCTAACAAGACGTAAATCAGAATGTGTGATACATAAATCACTTTAATATGAATTCTGTTGCATGATTAGCTAATAGTTTTCATGTTAATTGTGATCATTATGATGCAAACTGCAATTTGCAAGGTGCTTAATATAGAACAGCTATGAGTGATTCTTAAATCATTTTGACGAGAGCGGCAAGTGGTAATTCTTAAATCTCTCTTTTGTGAATCGCAATGCGTGATTTGTAAACTACTAGGATGAAAATTGTGAGGCATGATTCTGAAATAACTTTAATTGAAATCATGATGTGTGAATCCTGATGAGTAATTTGCAAATCACTTGAAAGTAATATTCAATACGTGATTCATTAATCACTTTAATTTAAATCGCAATTCATAGAACATTTAATATGAATTCCGATCCGTAAATCAAGAATAAGTTTAATGTGAATCACGATTTGATTCATAATCAATGCAACCTGTAGAACTAAATTTTATTTATTAGCAGTAAAAACTAAATGTAAAATTTTCATTATAAATGATAAAAAATTAAATATCCTTCGTACAAAAATTAAAAGAACAAATAGGATAACAATATTAACTTGTCGTAATAACAAAGTGAACACATTGAACATATTTCTAACTCGATTAAACACTATATATCATTCGAAAACTATGACTACAAAACCGAAAATTTGCGAAAAATTTCAGCTTTCCAAACATCAGAGAGATGAACAATAATCTGGTGTGAAAAATCTAGGAGAGAAAAGTTTTGCATCTTCTTTAATCCCTTTTCACTTCGAGCATTAAAAATTGCATTTATCTGAATTTCTATAATTTTCCTTTGAATTAATTAATTTTTTTATTACTTTTTTGCATGGCAGAATTCAAGGACTTTTCAGGGCCCTGATTTTTTTCAACAAAATTCAATGTTGAATTTTGTTGAACTTTCAAGTACCGTGGGAACCCTGTTCTAAATTTACAAAATAATCCTTTAAGTATTTCTTGAGAAATTGATAAAAAATGACAAAAACTTAAATTGTCTCTTCCATTATTGTAGGGTAGTGTTGGATATTATAGCATATAAAAATAAAATCAAAAGTTATTTGTAGTTTACATTCTTCAATAAACACAAATTAAAATTTTTACACACTATGGGACAAGTTGAGTTGTCTATTCTGTCAATTATTTAATGTATTTTTAAAATCATCAATTAGTTAAAATAGAAATTCATAATTCGTTTAAAAACAA
Source organism: Parasteatoda tepidariorum (assembly GCF_043381705.1). Lineage (NCBI taxonomy): Eukaryota > Metazoa > Arthropoda > Arachnida > Araneae > Theridiidae > Parasteatoda > Parasteatoda tepidariorum. Next base: position 4,986,208 of record NC_092206.1, on the reverse strand, counting down.
AAATTTAAAAATTATGACCCCATTGCATTGCTTTTACCAAATATTCAAATTTTAGCCAACAATTAATATCACCTTACTGTTCTCAGGTTTCTTTAATACTTTAATTATCTAAATGCTGTGGTAATTTTGTATCAAATTTATTAAACCAAGGAGCATGAAATTTGCTTAATAACATTGACAAAAAAGTAGGAAACTATAGTAATGTTGCATAACAGTTTACTCCATTGTCAGACAAAGAATAAAAATAGTTTTAATGGATCTCCTCACAGGACTACTTACGGGACATGTTTTATATTAAATATGAACAAAAGTCTTACCAGAAACAGCATGAGGATCCCGTATAAATTCGGTGAAGTCAATATCCTGGCCAGCATCAAAAGAACTCTGAAATATTTGAAAACTTATTTGTTTTTTTGTATCATTAGTCAAATATTGTACTATTCTTTAAAACAAAAAGGCAAAAACAAAATTTTTTTTTTCATACTTCATTCAAACTTTTCAAATGTATTTCATTAAAATAAAGAGTACTTTTTGAAAAGGTATGTAAAAAGAGTTCTTTTTTCTACTGTTAATAATAAGCAATTTTTTATAATTCATATTTTTAGCCTCTTTCTTCAAAGTTGATATATCAAACATTGACTACACATGCAAACAAAGCAAATGACGCAAAACAAATGAACAAATAAAAATAAAGAGAGGTCCACTCAGTGCTGATGAAACACGCCAGAGCGATTCTGAAAATGGCGCCTTCAGCTCAATTTTGGAAAAAGATTTAGAATAGAAAAATAATGATAAGTCATTTCCCCATGAATTGTTACATTGGTGTAGTCTAAATGCTGCATATTTTTTTTCTTCTTTTTATTTATCAGAAAATTATAAATCTATATCAACCCTAAATGTTGACTTAAGAAACATATGAAGAAAATAAATAACAATTAACAATTACAGGGGAAAAAGAAGGCTGCTAGTTTCATTAAAGAGAATGTCATCTCAAAAATTATAGAATAATTTAAGTGATATTTTTTATAAGTGATACAGATTCTATTATAAGTGATATTTTTAATAAGCAAAATCTTTTATGACATGTAAATGTATAAGTATAAGCATTTAAAAAAAATTGTGCTTTAGCAGATGCAAATGGTGTTATAGACTCTTCAAAACCAATGGTTTTCTGGTTTCCTTTTTGATAGAAATTGTCAAATTTAGCTTCTCTTGAGTCATTGTAGACATTAAATAGATTTTAATAACTTTTAATTTACTAAAAAAAGAATATTCATCCCTTGCTACAGATGTGGGATTGTTAACAAAATTCTTAAACTTACCAACAAGTTTGAAAAAATATCTTTCAAGTTGTCCTTATGGATGAACATTATGTGATCAATTGGAGATATATTATCTAATTATTTCTTGTATAATTGCACATGTAAAAAATAATATTTTCCATTAATTATATGCTATTTTGTTAAAAATTATTATAAAAAATGAGAGACTGTTGTCATTAATAGCCATAATAACACAGGTTTACAAAACTATGTATACAAATATAAATAAATAATTAAAAGAAGTCTTACTTTAGTTTCCCAGAAAATCTTTTAATAACTATTTTAAATATATATTTATTAAAAAAATTTGTCAAATATTTTTAAATTTTTATTAATATAATATTATTATAATATATTATTAAAAATATTTGACAAATGTTTTGAAGAATGAATCATTTTTTGTTGTTTCTAACATAAAATTATTTAATCTTTACTAATTATCTTGCCTCCCTTCTGTCATGTTTTGAAATAGCTCCCGCAAAAAAAACCACAGAAATTTAGATGAAAAACTTCAAATTACATTTTGAGACAAAATAGAAGTATTTCATTCATAGAATATTAAGGTTTATATCAATAAATTCATATTATATTAAGAGAGCATTTGACACATGGGTTCACACGTACATTGTGAGAAAAAAATAGCACTTTGAACAAACTGATTGAATTTTAACATATCAGAACTTACTCTTAATAATTTGAGGAGGTATATGCTAATTAGTTAGTGCAGACCATTACAAAATCAGACAAAATGCAAAACAAACATTAATGAACTACATAGCTCAATATTAAAAAAATCTAGGATTTTAGATTAATAAAATATTATGAAAAGATATTTTTTCTTCAGAGAGAATTTTAAAAACCTCTTGGGTCCTCCCATAGTATGTTAAAAAAATATTAAATACATATGTAAAAAAGTAATAAGAAAAATATTAAGAACTTCTTAATATGACAAAAAAAAAAAGGGGAGAAAGAAGAAATTGCAAATTTATGATACATATACGATTATAAAAACATATAAACCTGAATGTTTGTTTATCATCTTTAAATATTTAAATCTTGTTTACTTAGTAATGTTTATTTAAAGGTAAAGTAACGTCCCATTATCAATAGAATGGTGTAGGAAAATTAAATCACCTTGATTTTCTTCAATTTTATTGAACTTCCAGCTATACGGAGCAACCCCTAAAAGAAATAAAAATGAATAAGTAAGCCAATTAAAAAAAAAACAGGAATGATAGGAAAATTATATGTAACACAAACCTCCTCTAAAAGTCCATACTCTACAAGGAAAGATATGCAACTTTCTAAAACATGAGCGATGTCTCTATTCGTCACTCTCAAGTGTTCTTCCAGTGGGCAACCATAAACAGGCTTCTGTGGAAAATCAACTAGAAAAACATTTTTTTTTTATTCATTAAAAATTATATTATTTATAACTAGAAAATCAATCTAAAATTCTACCTTTATTTTAAAATTAAATATATGTATAGAAAGTGTGTTGTAAAAATACATTATTCTTATTTGCATTGAAATCTATAAATATCTATATTTGCATTGAAAATACTGTTATTGTTCAAGGTGTAATTGTTCAATGTGTTAACACTGAACTATAAATTGAATATAATGAAATTATATTCAATTATATAACATACATTGAATATAACATATATTTCACAATGAAAATTTTTTTTCAATCTTTTTTTTATTATTTGACAATGAAGGTCTTTTTTTTAGTGTAGCTAATAAAAATAAACTAAAGGGAATTACGTATGACACTCTGAAGGGAAGGGAGAGACATTTCTAGAACAGCAAGGGCATTTCTGTGGTAGGTAGCCTGCAGCTGATGAAATTGAATCAATAATTGTGCCAATTGTGGCTCTCTACTAATCAGACTAAACATTTCAACTGCCAATGCATCCTGAAAATAACAAAAAAGAATCTTTAACAACAAAAAAGTGACAAACAAACAAAAAATTTCAAAATTTAAATGTTAGAATATCATAGCTGCCAACATTTAAAAAAATTATAAATATAAAGAGTACAATTTAAGACATAAAATGGAAGTTTGGAGTGTCTGAGGACTTTTCCTTCATATTGCAAAATAAACCCTGAAAATAGCAAATTACAGCATACTGAATTTAAAACTTTGGTAACATTCACTTCCAACTGCACTAAAATTTTATAAACACAAATATTTACTATATATACACTTAAAAGAATTTTTTAATGAAATTTGTTTTAAGAAAACAAAAAGTTTTCACCCAAATATTTCGAAATTTTTTAAAAAAAATCCTAATGATTTCAACATTTTTTAAGAGTCTGGGAGATTACCTCAAAATTCAGGGGTCACCCGATTTTTTCAAAAAAGTTAGCAGCTACAAAATACATTTATTGAATAGATTTGTTATTGACAAGACATTTTTAATTTCATTTAAAGATAATACTGGCTGTTCCATACTAAACTACTAATAAATAAATCTGTATGTGCATAGATAAGAATAAAATTAACTCATGAAAAAAAAGAAAAAAAGTGGAGCATTCACACGCCAGCACCCCCCCCCCTAACTTGAAAAACTTAAATTCTTAAACGCAACTAATATTCGATTTTCTACTTGACCTTAACTTTAAAAGCAAGTTTTCCCTTGAATTTGCATTTTAGAAATATTAATTAAATAAACTTAGTACTTTGTATTTTAGAATTATTTAGGAAATTCATGTTTTTATTTCAGTGAAATGTGTAAATGAGAAATTGACTTGCAGCATGTAATGAGATAAATGTTTAGGTTTATAAGTTTTAAAGGATTTGAAATCCTACTTTTAGCAAAATATTCAAGTATCTACTAATTTATCAATCAGATATAAAAGAAGCCATTGGTGTTTGGAAGACTTATCATAACAGCTAACAAACAGTCATACTGAACAACAATCAAAGATACGACCTATGAATTACATGTAAAAGTATACTCCAAAAATTGTCCCGCAGTGGACTGATCGTTAAGACACGGTTCCCAGCAGATCACCGAAGTCAAGCATCACTGGCTACCGTCAGTGTGCGGGTGGGTGACCACTTGGATCAGTCTGCGTAGGGACCGAGGGTGTGCGGTATTGGTCCTCGTTAAATTGTGCTACCGTAAAGTGCTCGACTTCGCGCGCAGGTCGTCGGGCTACCGAAGCGGGGGTGCCATCCCTTCCGCAGAGGATCAAAATTGTGATGGCATGTCTTCGGATCATCCTCCGGGATGTTTCCCAGACCGTCGCCAATAGCCCATTGTGCAGCTCTAGTGCAACGTAAAGTAACAACAACAACAATAACAACTTCAAAAATTAATTACATTCTAATTAACAAAATACAAAAGATGTGATGAGTGCCCATGAGCTAAGAACAGAGAAACAGGGAGGAAACGCCCCAAATGTAAAAAATAAAAAATTATTCTGTTCCAAGACTAGAAGAATACATTTTGTACAAAAATTGCACAGAGACAACAAACATAATGCATTAAAGTTTTCATATTAATTTTAATTATCTATTAATTTATTTTTGAAATTATTTTTTTTTCCTTATCACTTCATATCTTGATCACTCATCATAAACAAAAAACCATTTTAAAAATAAATAACACCATTTGTATCCCGTTTTAGGTTTCAGGATATGCTTTCTCATGCTTCTTAGGATGAGCTTTCTCATGAATTAAAGATGTCCAAAAACTAATATTCAAAAAAAATGTAGCTTCCATTGTTGAAAACTAATGTAAAAAAAAAAATGAAACATCACTAATTTGATATCATTAAGTCAAGGGGCAAGATCATAAATATAATTTTTTTTAAATATGTTTTGCACTAATAGAAAAACCAATCAAAGTTTTTTTCCTTCCTATTTAGTAATAAATGAAATGTATTAGAAATGAAAAACAAAGCTTTCAATGAAATTTGATAAAAAAGAGCCAAAAATTTACTACTCGATGTTAATGAATTTGCCTTTGACATCATTTTTTAACTAACAATCGGACAGGTTAAGGAAAAAATTTTGGCAGTCAAACCGCTGAGGTTCTTTTTTATAAGATTATCAAAAGAATGAAAACAAGACTCAGTCTGAACCATGAGCAATTAGTAGACTGTGCTTAAATTTGAACTATTTGTTTGCAATATTAAGAATTATTGAAGTTTATCATTTTTTAATCAAATAAAAGAATGATATAAGCATTCCAAAACGTCTTAGTTTTGAAGTGTATCAAAACTATGCAATCAAAAATTTGTGATA
>NC_092206.1:4955375-4980128 GCF_043381705.1 Parasteatoda tepidariorum | reverse complement strand
TTTCTTTAAAAAAAAAAAAACTTTTTTTTAAAAAAAAAAAAACATTTTTTTCAGCAATTTCGAGAATTTCAAAATCCTATTCTATAGTAATATCTGATTCAACTTATAAGATAAAATTTTTAATAAAATTACTTAAGAACATTTGGTGGCCACTAACAAGAACTTTTGCTGCTTCACTAAGCTGCAATTATTCATTAGTTAAACGAACACAAAGCTAGCCCATCTTACTTTCGAATCTGATTAGTGCAATTTTTACGTGAGTTTCGTCATATCACGATATAAAGAAAATTTGAAATAAAGAAAATCTATTTTAAAGAAAATTTGAAATAAAGAAAATCTTAGAAAAAAATGTTTCTTATAGTATTTAAAAGAAATAGTAATGTTGATTACATTTTATTAATTTTCGTGACCCCTTAGAAATTTTGGGACCTAGGCCCATGCCCACTAATCAATAATAAGGCAATGTGTTTAGGTCAGATTCGTAAATACTTATAGTACAATTTTGTACTTAAAACGCTTATAACTTCTAAACTATTAGTATGATAGTTTCGACATTGATTTCATTCTTTTCAGGGAGAAAAATACAATGTGTCACTTGCCGTAGTTTTGTATTTCAGGTCTCTGCTATTCACTGATTATATAGGAGGTCTGATAGGAAAAAAACATTGGTCATTTGGTGATGGGATACTGCAAATACAGAACTTCCTTTTTCGTGTCCGCGTGATTGAAATAATTATAACGCAATTTCAAATTAGTTAAAACCATGTAAGAACTTAAAAATCGAATTAAAATGTGAAAAAAAATATTCCTAGTAGAAAGATATTTTTTTCATGTTTGCTTCGTGCCCCCTTTACCTCTGGTGCCCTACGCACGTGCTTAGTATGCTTAATGGTTAATCCGGCCTTGGGAGAAAGAGAATTTGGTTATGGTGACCTCTTGAAGACCAGCGAAAGACGTTTTCACTCTCTGATAACGGTGCCCTCAATTCGATTTTGTAAGAAGAAACTGATTTTTTTTTTTTTTTTTTTTTTTAAAGAAGGAAAAAAAAAGTAGATATTTATTTTTTCCTTTAAATTTTCTCACTGGTGTAATCAATCCTGTATAAAATGGTTTTTTACATTCTAAATTTTCTACCAGCAAATTATTAAACCCGAAATTATTTTTACCAGAAAATTATAAAATGATATCAACCCTAGATGTTTATTTAAGAAACATATCAAGAAGATAAATAACAATTAACGATTTCAAGGTTAAATAAAGTCATTGATTTAATTAATGAGAATAACAGCTTAAGTACTCAAGATTAAATACCCATTGTAAGTAATATTTTTATGAGCATAATCTTTTATGACATATAAAAATATACATAAACATTAAAATTTATTTTTTCGTGCTTTAGCAGACGCAGTTTTATAGACCACAAAACCAACTGTTTTTGTGGTTTCATTTTGGATAGAAATTATTGCCAAAGAATTTAGTCTCTCTTGTGTCACTATAGATATTAATTAGGTTTTTCAAGCTTTCAATTTACTCAAAGAACGTTCACCACTTGCTTCAGATAGTGCAATTGTTAACAAAATTGTTTAACTTATTCACAAGTTATGAAAAATATCTCTTAAACTGTTCTTATTATGAACGAATATTATGAGACGGACTAGAGACAAGAAAGAAATAGTAAGATAATATAATTGTACATGATTAAATTATAAATATTTTTTCTATTCAATATACGCCATTTTGTTAACGCTTATTTTAAAAAATTAAAAACTGTTGAGATCAACTGCCGAAAAAAATTTTATGCCTTATAAATTCATTCTCTGATTCGACCATTTTCGAAAATGTCCTTCTATGATTCGCCGATAAACAGATTCACTGCGATTTATTTCTGACTCTTTGTTAATACACCATTCACTAATACGTGTGTGCCAAAATGTTTATGAAATATATACTATCTCTATAATAACCATTTAAAATAAACTAAAAATGGAAGGTTAAAAATACAGATTAGATAAGGGGAGATTAGATATTGTTTAACTAGACTAATTTTTTTTTATTTTTATGAAACTATAGATTACAATAAATAAAAATCTACGTGCAACGCAAATTACAACAATAATAAAAGTTAAGATAAATCAGATGAATCACGAAGTTATCGATTTCGCTCAACAAATATTTGTAGAAAAAAAGAAAGTCTTACTTTAGTTTCCTAGAAAATCTTTTAATAACTATTTTAAATATGTATCAGAGAACAAAATACCTAAAATATTTTAAGAATGAATCGATATTTCACGTTGTTAATATAAAATTTACTAAAATCTTCGTAATTGTCTACTTATAATTTTTTCGTCTGGTTTCTAAATAGCCCCCTCTAAAACTTGGATGAAAAACTTAAATTAAATTTTTTTTTTGAGACGAAACAAGAGTATTTCCTACGTTTAAATGTTAAGGTTTATATCAATAAACTAAACTTATATTAAGAGAGTATTTCATACACGGATTCACCTGTACAGTGCGCAAAAAAAAAAGGGGGGGGATCACTCTGAATAACTTTTGGTTAAATGATCTTATTTTAACATACTATGAATCAATCTTAATGGTTTGAGGCATCGACCTCAAATATGCTAACTAGTTAGTGCAGGACTATTTTTTAAGTTACGAAATCAAACACAAAAACGTTCTGTCTCTGAATAAATTTACCTTTTTATCGATGGATTGTCGAATGGATGTTAATGATTGTATATTTTCTTATTGAGAAAATCAGATCTTCAAACAGAAAATATTATCAAAATTGTTCCACATTGTTTTATTTTCTTTGCACCCCTTTCATTTCTCAAAAAGAGAGAAACAAACTCTGCACTTTCTCTTTAAGGGAGGAAAACAAATTATTTTGAAAATACCATTGTAATGACTACTTTGGTGAAATTGAAAAGGCACAGGATCATCCATAGAGAGCAAAATAAAGCTAAATAAATAAAAATGAACTATTTGATCTAATGATAGTATGTTTACGTACTAGGAATCAATCTTGGTGGTTAATAGAGTGTTTAATGGTTTAAGGAGTAAATATGCTAATTAATTTCAAATTTAAAACTTTTTAAAATACAATTTCTCTGGTATTACTCGACCGCCGATTGATTTCGCTCAAATTTTGTAATTTAAGTGATGTAAAAAAATCTATATACCTTAGGTAGAGAGTTCTGCTCTACGCCAGCTATAGCCCATTTCAATTTCAATTAAAGATGTCTTCCAAATAAACTATAGAAAAAAAATTCTTTTTCCAAAGTTCCAAACCTCATCGTGTGGGTTTGGAATGATAGCGCGGACCCTTAAAAAACTTCATATAAAAGCTTAACAGTTTTCATCAACTAATTTCTTATGTAACTTATAATGCATCTATTAAATTTACTTGACAAATAAAATTATAATTACTAAAAACTTGAATGCGTTTTCATAAAAATTGCATGCATTATAGTTTTAAATTTTCTTATTGAAAATAAGGACACATTTAGATAGATTCAGAGACAAATCCTGTGTTATAAAATCTGTTTAATTTTTTGATGTTAATTATAGTAATGGTTTTTAAATAACAGCTAAAGCAGAATGTGCAAGCATTAATGCAAATTTCTCCAATTGAGCAATTATTTAAAAACTTAATTTTTTTACAGTAACCAACAGGTTGTTACGCGCAAAAAAAAATTATTTAAAATACAAACATTTAAATAAATGTATGTTGTTAGCGCCAAGTGAAAGGAAACCATAAAAAATAGATCTTTCTTTTTAAAATAATGAAAAACTTTTACATATACGAAACTGTCTCTGCGAGTTACTACTAAACTTTTTACCCATTTGTTTTCTTGTTTAGTTATTCATTTCAAGTTAAACAATTATTTAAGAACTTTACTTTTTTACTGTAACCAACAAGTTGTTACGAGCAAAAAATTTATTTTTCTTTTAAAAACACTTAAACATAAGTATGTTGTTAGCGTCAAATGAAAGGACAATGTAAAAAATAAATCTTTCGTTTTTACACAATGAGAAACTTTTACATATATACGAAATCGAAACTATCTCCGTGTGTTACTAAACTTTTTACCCATTGGTTTCATTTTTATTTCAAATGGGAAAGATAAAGCATGCATTATATTATTCCTTCAACGTCACGTTCTTCTAGAATTACATTTATTGAGTGATTTCACTCTCTATCGCACTTAAAATTATCTTTTTTAAAGCGAGTTACGTTTCTCACATGATCGAGCTCTTTTAAATGTCTTTCACAATATCAAAAATGATAAAAATATTCTCTTTCCATTTATATCAATTACAAAACAGATAAACAGAAACAAAGGATTTGCTGCAATTGATAAATCAACGCATGTTCGGGAATTTCGGACACAATTTTTTAAATCCAATATGTAAAATTAATAATAACTGAATGTATTTCGTAATTCATTTGGTATTCCATAAGTTAATCTTAATTTTTTTCAGACGTTGGTTGTTTTCAAACACCACTGAAATTTAAAGGGGGGGGGGATTCTTTTAATCATTGCAGAACTTAATAGAGTTGAGAATATTTTCTACATATTAGGAAATATAGAGCTTTTTACATTGACGCGCATTGATGTCGCCTATTCTCAAAATTAATTATATTTTTTTACATGCACCTCTATAATTTTCAACCGATTTATTTAAAAATGTAAAAACCTGAAGGAAAGCAACGCAATTTGCTTTGCACATACGATTTTATTCATAAAGTTAATCTTTTTCTCTCGCATTACAGCTCAGATCAGGTAAATTTTTGATAAAGTAAATTTAGCGTATTTTTTTTAAGAAAAATATTTTTAAAAATTCCAAGAAAAAAAAAATGTTGCAATGGACCAGACACGAACCTGGAATCCTTGATGAAGATGCAATGAACTTCAAAACGTCTTACGGGAGCTTTTCTATATGAAAGGCTTGATAGCACCCACTTACTCTGTCGCAAAATAAAGAAATTGCTTTGCAAATTTAATAGAAATCAAAAACGAAAAAAAAAAAAAAAAAAGCAAATGCGGGTTATTTTTATCAAAAAGTTCTCTACTGAGGTTAGTTTGTCCCGATGCTTGATACAGGAGTTCCCTTGATTTCTGGGTTGGATTCAAAATTACGGTGCCGGTTATAAAATAAAATAAGAACAATGAAATTTTTATATCGTTTTATTATTAATAATATTGAACTAGGTTTTCACAGTTAAGTAGTGGAAATCCAGTCAAGCTATGAATTTGTTTTTGGAGTAAATAGGTAAGTTGAAAATGAATTTAAAAAAAAAAAAGAAAGCAAAGCTAAGATTGTTGTTTAAGTGAAAACTAAAAAGAACTGAACGCTGAAAATAGTTGCAAGAAAAACATAATTTTTTATTAACGAATTTAGTTTTTTTTTTTTCTATGGCAAAGCATGATGGGAAATAATATAATGCAATTTTTTATGAATACATATTCTTTCCAAAATCAATTCATTATATTGTTATTAAAAAAATTATACTTTTTACGTAAAGCACAATCCCTTAAATCTAAGATTATGTTGTGAAGGGGTGTAAAAGCTGAGTTTGTCCCTAGGAGATGTAAGATTCAGCTATACCTCTGAAACTAAACAGCAGATGGCACCGGTAGTTATATTTCGTAATAATACTTACAGGTTACTTCTTTTGATTTATTTTTATATCTAAGCTTAAAAACCTCATCATCATAGACTGTTATTGTATTTGCAATGTCTTGTGATATTTGCTATTCCATTTGTAAATATATGAAATTTCAGCTGATATTAAAATAATTAACACTCAAAACATGGCAACCTTTACACTTTATTTAGGTCATAATATATCTTTTATAGATTATAACTTATATCCTTAAGTCGATTTATGGCTCATGACCTTTTACAAAATACAGAAAAATCTAAAGAATACTAAAACTGTGTGTGAATTTAAATACAAATTCGACTCGTAAAACTAGCTAGAATATCAAACCTTTTAAACAGATCATAAGCGCAAGGATACACCAGAAGTTTTCAAGATTCAGAGTGCGAGAATCCTGTTATTGTTTACAGTCAGTTAACCATCCTTAAAATAATTGTAGCTTCGTTAGGTTGATAAGCCAGATTTAACTATGTAACAGACAGTAAATGATGAAAATATCTGCTCCTTTTAGACATTCCACTTAAAACTAAATTTGAATAAAACCATATCTAGACTCCTAATGAAATACAGAATGATGTCTTGTTGATGTTTAAACCCATATAAAGGAAACATTTATTGACAATAACATATACTATTTAAAAACAAATGAGAGAAAAATCATATTTCTTAAAACTTATTTAAATTCAGCATTTAACTGGAAGATATTTAGGGAAGATTATTTTGTATGTCTGATCACACCACCAAAATTCTTAAACCTGATCAGTTATTTGATATGTATACCTACGAGAAAGTTGAATTTTGTTAGAAAAGAGGTAAAAGGGTTTATTTTTTGGCCATTTATGCTTCTGAACTCTTGCTGTTAGAAACGTTATTATTTCATTTTTAACCATTATTTCATTTATTACCATTATTATTGAATTTTTTGTGTGCAGTACCAGATGAAAATGGCGGGCATATAATTTAAATTGTTTCTTTTTAATAATTAAAAAGCAACGTTGATTCCAGTAATAATTGCGAACTTGGCGAGATTTCAAAGCCAAGAGGTGGGCTATTCCAAGATTTTACCATATGATTGTATAGCGCATTACAACAACTATCTTTATACAAAGAGTTTAATGGGTCCACATAGGTATTGCCAGTATCTTTATAGCACTTATCATATGTCAGAGAGACATTTCATATTGTGATTTTAAATTCGCCGAATTTATTAAAAGAATTTCCAATTATAGTTCAAATATAAATTTCATTAAAAAAAAAACGTCATTGACGTCAAAAACGTTTACTTCCGAACTATTGTAAGGAAATTATCCAGAAAAAAAATTCAGTTTAGATTATAACCAAAGAAAGCTTAAAGTTAATATGTTCTTTATTTATCAAATTTGCCATCTAAAATTTTAATAATAATAACTGAAAGAAAAGTAAGTTACAGAATTTTATAAGCGTGAAAATATTATTGGATTAATTTAGTTAAAAAAGTTTAGAGCTAGATTTCTCAGTTAACATCTTCTCCTCTTCCAAAACAGATAATTTTTTTGGTTCGAGAGTTATCTGCTTTTAAAATATGTCACAGTATATATCTCAAGTGGCATCAAAATAATACATACTTCTGTATTTAAGTTGGCAACCAGTTATTTATATTAGCATATGATCTACTGCTGTCTTCAGAAAGTATACAAATATAAAGCAAATTAAAAAACTGAATTTTACATACACTTAAAAAAAGTTTTGAAGTATAAAATACATTTATTGTAAAAAAAAGTTTTTTATTAAATATATTTTAGAAGTCAAATATGTAGGATGAAAAATAGGTTACTATATTATGTAAGCACTAACACTTCAATGATTTTGGATTTGTGAAGATTGAATTAAAGGGATTTTTGAAATATTAGATTTCAGAAATAAAGTATTTAATAGATTTGTAATAAACATAGGTAGTTATTCTGTTTATTTTAAATTCAAACTTCTAACAGTAGTTTGTTTTTATGATAAATGTACTTTTTGTCATATTTCAAAATAAATAATTAGAATAAGAGTTTAGTCTCCAACAAATTAATACCTTTAAAAGTTTCACAATTCTTTGGGGTTAACTAAAAGCTACGAATAAAAGTTAAGAATATCATATAAATGAGCTTAAAGTTTTTATTTTAATACTTTTTTTAAATCAATTATTGAAATGTCTCAATTCCGAAATGTCATATTTGGCAGTCAAGAGTTTGTGAGCAGATTGAGCTGGTCTCTAAAGGGGGCAAGATATCTTTAAAACTGTAAATTATAATCAATTTACTGCCCAAAAGAAAATAAAAAGCACTCTTTAACTGAAGAATAATTTTTAAAATATAACTCAATCATCAAAAACTAAAAATAATAATCTAACCATATAATAAATAAATCTAAATGTAAATGATAGAAAACCGTAATTCAACATAATAAAATAATAACTTGTAAAAAAAAAAAAAAAAAAAAAAAAAAAAAAAAAAAAAAAAAAAAAAAAAAAAAAAAANAAAAAAAAAAAAAAAAAAAAAAAAGAAACTAAATGAAAAGAGAGTGATTTTCATTTTCATGATCCCCATCAGAATTTAAGAAATTTTGCTAATAAATGTCAGATGATATTGCAAAAAAAAAAAAAAAAAAAAAAAAAAAAAAAAAAAAAAAAAAAAAANAAAAAAAAAAAAACATTATTTTATAATTAAGAAGTATTACTTAATTATGCATTTCTTACATTATGTATTACTTCAGCAAATTTGTAAGATTGGTTGGTAAAATAAATGATGTAAGATTGTGTAAATATAAACAAAAATTTCCGGTTTTACATGTCTAAATTTGGGAAAAAAATAATCAAAGAAGAACGCTTGAGTAAGTAGTATATAAAAATTTTAATCTCAGTTACAACTAAATTTTAACAATGCAATCAACAATATTTTGCAGTTCAGAAACACTATTTTCTAAAAGAATGAATTTAAAAAAAAAAGAATGAATTAAACAAAAAAAAGAATGAACCAGAGCATAATCCTAAGAATTATAAATAAAAACAAAATAGCATATAAAATTAAAAAAGAAACATTATAATAAAAATACAACTGCAAAATAATTATATGAAAAACACCAACAAAGTTATTTCCGTGAGGAGTATTCAAATCAAAAAGTTTTTCTTTTAAGTTATAACCAAGAAATAGAAAAAAAAACTCTCGTGGGCAGCTTTCTTCATTCTTTGAAAGAGGCCTGAGGTTTTCTGTCTCTGTAGTTAGCACAGATGTGTCAGGCTTTAGTGAAATCAACTGAAGATCACAGGGAAGCATCATTTTGATTCTGTACGCATCTTTTTATTCTGGAAAGAAAAGTTACTTTATTGAATATATTTAGAATAATAGGAGGGAATTAAATTATGCTCCTAAAGTAAATCATGCAAAATTAAAAAAAAAATATATATGGAAAATAAAATTTCTTAAATTGGGTTCGTTGAGCCACTGTGGCTCAGAGGACAGAGCGATCACCTCCCTATGGTGCGACCTAGGTTTGCATTTCAACAATATGAATTCTGATCCGAGTTTGCACCTACCACATTTCCGATGTAAAATATCCTCGATGGTAGATGGATTATGGGTTAGAGTCCCCTTGCCATTGGGCTAACCATGTGGGATTTTCTGTTCTATGTAATGCAAAAGCAGGTTTCCATCAAAAAATTCTTCCAAAGGCTAAGTTGTCCCAATGGTTGATCCAGGAGTTTCCTTGTCTTCTGCGTGGAGTTCAAAATTGCAAAGCTATGGAGTTGAATATTGATAAATTGTGAACTCAAAAGCAGGTCAGCTGCTTAAAGATTTCGATAGTAAAATAAAATTAAACAGGGTGTGTTGATTTAAATCAATGCGACTTCAAACATAAATTAAATTCGTTTTAAAAAAAGTTATTGATAAATTAATTAGTAAAATGAATAAAATAGAAATAAATTATTATTTGTAATTCTACAAACACTAAAATGAATGATGTGTACTAATAGGAAAATGCGGCAGTACCTAAAGCATAATTCAAAATTAATTAAATTTGACAACAACAAAATTCACAACATTAACAAAAATTTAACAATTTATTAATTCAAATTTAAGTTTAAAGTAAAAAAGAAATAACTTTCTAACAAAGAAAGAGGAACGACAAATCGAAAATGTATCTCCACGAAGACAATCAAACATATAATTTAAAATATTAAACATGTAAGTTGTTTTATTAAGCAGGGTGCAGAGATAAATTATGAGTGTCCCTCCCCTTTCATTTCATTCAAAAGAGAGGCTGCAACATCCTCCCACCAAAAAAATTTTTCTTTCATATTACATTAATAAAGTTATTTTTAATAAATTCAAAGAATGAATTAAATTTAAAACCATTTTAGCAAACTGAAGTTTTATACTTAAATCTGACGTTAAAATTTTAACGATTGTTATTAAAGATAAAAAATGCTAACTGAATTCAAACATATATGGGTGATTCTTTTTAAACATGACAATTCGTACCAAAAAATTTCTTCATATTTAAAGACTTCAAAATAATCTAAAATTTTTTTTGTATACTTCTTTAGTTACACTTATTAATATCTTACAGACAGCAGTGTAGTTTATTAACATTTGCTTGAGAAAAAAAAAATAAAATTGAAATTCACCAAATCTTGAATGCCAGGAAAATGACATATTAGCTTAGAAGTTTAAAATAGTCATTTTAAGTTAATAGTAAGTAACTCAACTTGAGCCTTTATGTTAGATGGACCATCAATTGCTTAAATTAATTCTTTTTATTGACTGTAGAAAGAATCAAAAAAAATTTTGTTGCTGATATGTACAGAATAAAATTGTGTATAATAATCAATCATTAAATAAATAAATAACTTTGATTACATCTGAACATATTATAATCATACGTAAACTTGGTATTAGGTTAATATTTGCTTCCCCTCCTTACAGTATTAGCGGTTAAAAAAAAAAATTCTGGGAACACTTCAATGTCTTGGCATTCATAAGCCAGGATAATGACAAATTCGCCATTTTATAGCATACAACTTTACTTTCATATTTTGGCTTAAGACATTTATATTCTACAGAAAACAACAAGATTTCTAATAACTCAGATAAATTTATGTAGTTTATGTTATTAATGATTTCAAGAGGCCAGGAAAATGACAACCCAAAAACCTACTCAGCTTGAAAAATTTTTTGAAAAAGATTTTGAACCAGAAAATTGGTTCTTTATTCATACAACAAGACATGTTCATATAGGAGGGTACCTAATCAATCTATTAACATAAGATATTGATTGCTGGCTCTATCTATTTTGGTTATAAACCACTAAATAAAAGTATCCAGGAAAATGACAGATTTTCTTAGGATAAAGAAATTACTGACAGAAAAAATTATTTTAAACGAAGTTTTTGTAAATAATACCCTCTGCGTATATTCTAGAAATGCTTACACCGGTTGAGATAAAAAAAATTAGATATAGAAAAATTTATGGAAAGTTTTGAAGCTAGTTATTATTGGAAACATTGTTTGTGACATGAAAGAAACATGAAATTTTGAAGTTCAATTAAATTTTTTAACTTTACAAAACAGTCAATGCTAGTGCAAAGTCATTTTAAAATGCTAACAGCAATGCCATTTATTAATTTTTTTTAAAAAAAAAGTTCTTTTAGTATTATAGTATTAGATCTTGGAGCAAGGCAGTGAATTGTCAGTGTCGTGCATATCATTTTTCAAGCACAAATCAATATTTAAAGGCATTAATACAAATATCAAAATTAAACCAAGTATCAATAAATTCAAATCAAATAATTTAAATAGGTAAATAATGTAATGATCAATAATAAACAATAATAATAATGAAAAGAAATTCAATCTAATGAAAAGAAATACAAATTAGTTTATTGTTCGTTATTCTATGGCAACAATATCAGTTTCGTGATTGGATGTTTTAATACACTACTGAAGGTCTTGAGTCTAACTACTCTTCTAAACCAGGACCTTTTCACCTAAACCAGGATAAACCATTAGCTAGCTTCCATTTTAAAGGGGGTAAATTCTCATCTTTCAACATAACAAGATTACCTACTCGTAAGTAATAACATTGCTTTTGCCATTTAAATCTAGTTTGTAACTGTGACAGGTAGTCTTCAGACCATTTTTTTCTAAAAGTTTTGCATCAGATGTGGAACAGCTATCTCTTATTTAAAGAAAAAAAATTTCTAACTAAATTATTATCTGCGATCTCAGATAAATAACAGCCTATAAGAAAATTCCCTGATGTAAGAGCTTTCAAATCTAAAGGGTCAGTATACACGGGTGTGAATTTAAACATGCCTCAATTTGAGTGATCAAAGTAAAAAATTCTTCATAGGTAAGAATTTTCTTGTTTAAGATTCATTACTTTAACAGAAGGTTATCGAAGTCCCCTATGATGCAGAGTGGCACTAATAACTTTTATAACTTCAGTGTTTATATAGTAATTAAATTTGTCACTAGCTTTCAAACACAAATTAAAACAAATTTGAGTTCTTTACTAGCCCCAACTCAATCAGTCCCGTTATCCGTGTAAGCTTTCCTCTCCGTGAGGTAAATCGGCATAACAAAGCAATATCAGTTGATAAATCAATAGTGATTTGTAAACGAACTTTCATCGTAAAACAAACAAAAATGCAACACTAACTATAGCTAGCAAAAAATTGGTAAAAAATACCCCATCATTTTCACTTGGTTATGTTTTTATTTTTTAATTATATTTCAATTACAATCATATTTATAAAACTTTACTAGTTATTAACTAAAGTTCTTAGAAAAATCTAATTTTAATAAAGAAATCCATTTTAAATCTAAGAAAAGTTGGAACTCAATGATCCAAAGCCACAAAGGCCGTCTCCAGGTCCCACACAATGACAGGCAACTGAAGGATGACTAATTTTAAAAAGAATAGAATGCTTAATTTTTACAAAATTTTTTTCAATTGAATGAGAAATCTATGTTACTCACAATTTAACTACTGCAAGCATGAGTATGTTTAAAAAAAAATTTTTTTTTTTTTATCTTACTTGAAATTTCTTCAACTCCATTTGCAAGGAATGTACTTTGGATCTTTCTTGTTCTAAAGCAGTATGATATTCACTTAACTATAAGAGATAGGAAAAAAAGAAAGATATTAATTTTAAAAAAAACAACTCAGATTTTAAACTAAGATCTAGTCGTAAAAATAATAATAACTTAATTACTTGATCTGTTAACTCATCTTTCACAGAAGTTAGTTGATCTATTTGCACAAGTATTTCAGCCTTTTCACGCACTAAACATGAATTGAAGGAAAAAAACTGTCAACAGATTTGAAACATGCAATATATTTAACAAGCAATCAATATTAGTAATTCAAACAAATCATATCAAACTGTTCACCTACGTAATTTTGTTAGTTCCTCGTAAAACTACATTTTGGGAAACGCTGAAGTTTTACACACATTACATTGAAGAACAGAAAAAGTTTCGGCAAAAAATTTGGAGCTAATCGATAACCAACACATGCTTACAACAGTATTAGGTAAGACTGCTCACATTTTAATGTACACGCATTAATCGAGACAATGACATAAATTATTAAATACAATAAAAACTCAATATAATTAAAAAATATAAATTTTATTCTGATAATAATAATGATAATAAGAATAAGAATAACATTAAAAAATAAACATAATTTTTTTTTAAATAAAAAAAATTTCTTATTCCTTTTTATTAAAATTTTTTTTTCCGATCAACATTTTAAACTGCTTTAAAGACTTTATTGAATGACTAAAGACTTGAATAATTTTACAAACCATTAATCAAAGCCATTTAAGAAATTCAAAGCCAAAAAGTTCTCATAATCTAAATATCACAATTTGAAACTAATCACAAAATATTTGAATTCACACAAAAATCATTGTACTTTGTTAAAACTCTGTAAAATAGGTATTTATGATATTTTCTTGTCATCCTTAAAAAGCATTATTTTTAATAACCTTAATAATAATCACTTCAATCGCTATTCTTGTTTCCATAGCAACAGACGACCTCAGACATTGTGGCTGGGGAGTTCTTAACCCTAGACAAACTATACATCGACTTAAAATTATATTATCATCAGTAAATCCACTTTTAACATTAATACATTTAAGCACCAAAATGAATAGTAATGATGATCATGCATCTCCTTCCCAAACACCAGTATTGATATTTCAGAAATTTCATTTTGAACGAAAACAGAAGCTTTAGATCATTAGAAGCTTTAGATTAAATCATTAATTAATCTGAACAAATTAATTTGCATTAAACATTACAAAAATGTCAGTAATAGGTAAATACTGAGTTTTCAGCTAAGGAATAACATTTTTATGAAGCAGAAAACTGAGATAATAATGATACAAAAAGTACAAATATTTAGAGCTGAAATTCTCTATGACATAAATTTTTTTTAATTATTCTTGCTGCATCAAAGTTTAATTAAAACTTTTTGTATTTTTCCATGAAAGTTTGTTACAATAGGTAAAAAGTCAACTTACTTTCCCCAGATTCTAATATTTGGTACAACTTTTTGTTTCTAGACTTCACATTTTTAAGTTCTTCCTATAAAAGCAAATATTTTGCCATTACATTTCAATGCTTAAAAAGAGAAACATATCATTTGCATACAAAGACTTAGCTAAAATATTTCAATAACACAGGCTTCATGAAATATAACGTTGCTTTGGACCGTGACAGGGCCCATTTTTCATGAAACTTACCATGATATATGATAAATTCTTGAAGAAAAATAATAATAATTTAAACTTTCCCTATCAAAAAAGATTTATTTTGAACTATAAAGTCCATTATTTAGTATAATGAGCAAAAATGGGAAATTATGATTAGTTAGGGTTACGAATAGCAATCAGAGTTTGTGACATTTATATTATATAATTATTTATACTTTTAACAGAGGAAGAAAAACAAATATTTATTTAAAATAAATAATAATCTTGGCAAAAAAAAGAGAAGGGAAAACATATATAAATTCATCAAGCAAGTTATTTCATTATGTGTAGTTTATTTCATCTCCTAAAAAAACATAGTTCTTTCCTATAGCGAATATTTTTGAAAATGATTCCCTTTATTACCAACACAATTTTCTTTTAATATTAATTTTGATTCCCCCCCCCCCTAAAACTTAAGCTCTACTGAAATTTTTAAATGTAACAATGACTCACGAGAGATTATGTTCAAAAATAAAGAAATAAAAGCTTGAAAATTAACAAAACAAATTACTTGGAACTAACAAATAGTAAATAAAAATAGTGGATAAAGCATACTTTTAATTTCTGTACGCTTTCATTTAAGGTAGCTATTTCCTCATCTTTCTTCCGCATGTCCTCTTGATATTGAAGAAGACGTGCTGATTCTATCACAGGCTGAAGAAAAATAAAGAGGTATTAATTATACAAAAAAGTAAGAATTCATAAGCACAATTAAGCGAATGAGCTTTAAATTTGTTTAAAAATTCAAGTTCCGGAAATACAGAAAACCATTTTGCATCAATAGTTGAACCATATTACATAGTTTAAAGATCTTAAATGAACATAGAATCCATACCCTCCAACATTTCAAGATTTCCTATATTATTTTTTTCATTCTCATATCATTTTGGTCAGATTATTAAAACAATAAGAATTTTTATATAACTTTAAAACACCACCAACAATATATCAGCCCTTTTATTTACTTATTTAAATGTTGAGATGGACAAAATTCCTTGAATAGAAATGAAAATTCGCATATGAAATTAAAAGCATAGACTTTTGAAAAGTTCACTAAAAATGTAGTTTGAAATTTAGGTTGAATAAAAAAAAAGTTATCTAATTCGTATTTTCTTTTCTTTAAGATAGCTTAATTTCGATCTTGTTCTTTTTTCCCCATATCCTTTTAGAATTTCTAGATGGACATCTTCTTGCAGACATAGAAATTAGAAGAATCAATCACAAACATTAACAGATATAATCAATTGCAACAGAAATATTTTTATCACATCACTTCAGTTCCTTTATATGCAAGGCCGTTGTTCAGTTTGAGGGATCACTCACACTGTAGCATGTGATTCATGTATTTCTGATCATCATTGAGATAAAAGGGAAACCTGTTGAGTGAGTTTTTTACAGAAGTATATGTTCAGGGCTGGCCTGCGAGGTGTAAGCCTAGTAAGCGGTTGCGTAGGGCACCTAACAAAGATGGCGTCGGAATTTGGTAAGGCTAGGTAATAAGAAAAAACTTTTTATCATATTATTTTTCCTTTTTTTATTTTATTTTTGAGCAAAATATTTCCGAATATCATATATATTTTAAAATTTTTTACCATGGAGAAAATGTTATAGCAATCTATATATGGAAATCTAATGGTGTAACGTTGGGCAATTACGATGGGTGATTGAAGTACTCCTACTTTTAGTCATTAAATTTTCACAATAATTGAATTTTACATAATAATGCAAAACAATTCCTGAAAAAAAAATTATGAATCGGGTTGATAGTTCACAAATTACCCACCAGATTTGCCCGACATGACACTATCAGATTTCCATATATTCCGATCGCTACCTTTTTAAGCGCAACAAAACATTTTAAAATACGGATATTTAAAATGCCATCTTCAGATAATTTGCTCCCCTCCCACTAAAAAAATTGGTTTTTAAGAAACCAGCATTTAAATTTTCTACACTAGATGACAAAAGGTTTCTGATGACGTAGATAACAGATAATTAAAACCTGTTAACTCTTTTTCAATTCAATGTAACAACAGGGTTCCTACACTATTTTGAGAAAACAATATCCTGACTTTTGCAAGTTTTTCCTGACCTTCTAAAATAAAATTCCTGACCGCCGTTTCCCACTCCAACAAAACTTTTAACATTGCAGTTTCAATTAGTAATAATATGCTACTTCATAAGTATCATATATTGAATAGGATAAACACTTATATATTAAAGTGAAATTGCATAATAGCACTTTATATCCCAAATTATATTTTCAGAAAACTTGTGAAACATATTTTTAATTATCAAGATTAGATTAAACTATTAGTGTGTTTTTGTAGTTAGATATGAAAACTATTTAAATAAAAAGATCAAGAAAATCTGTTGGATTATGGAAATATTATTTTATTTAATGTTAAGTGGAACCAAATGCAATCTCAATCAAATCTGCGAGATATGTATCAGTGTCCTCAAATAATATTTACTCTTAAAACATACTAGAACATTTGTAACATCAAGTTATTAATTTTTAAAAATCACCAATTCTCTTCAAACTGACTTTTCTTTTAAATTTTCTCAAATGTTGTCTGTAAACCAGTTATTCACACAAAGAGCAATAAACCTAGCAACCCTATCAAAAATTCCTTATCATTGGATAAACAGGAGGAAAATTGCTAACAGGACAGGTTCTACCAGGGAAAGAGGAATGTTATTATGAGGAAATTACATATTTTGAATTACAGTTTCCTTGAAACTTTACTTTTGCCTGTCAGTCTTTGAATGAATTATAGTTTTTTCCCCTGACTTTATGAATATGTGAGAAAAATCCTGATTTTATGAATATGTAAGAAAAATCCTGACTTTTTAGCTTAATTTTAGAATATCGTGACTTCTGCAGGTTATCCTAACCGTGAGGAACCCTGAACAAGAACATTCTTTTTCAGTCTAATTGATATTTTGCACATTGTTTTCCTTTTACTGTTTTTTAGGCTGTATATGCTACGTAAAATTATGCTAATTAAATGAAATAACTAGATAAATAAATAAGGAAATTAATTTCTCTGAATTTATATGAAGTTTGTTGGAAGAGTATTAAACATATTTCTTTCTATAGTATCTTTCACTCCTAAAATTATTTATACTTAATGATTTTTGTTTTTGAGAGAAATGTATCCATTTCATGAACTTATTTATCTCTTCATTATTTTAGAGCTTCATAATTCAATTATTCTGCTCGATAGAATTTAAAATAAAAGAACATTATATAAGCTGTTGGTACCGCCTTTCTATAAAAAAAAAAATTGTGGCAAAGTTCATACGCACCTGGAAAAAATTCAAAACTGGTATCAATTTTGTTATAAAAAAGCTGAACATTTTCTTAATATTAGCTTCCATTTTTGAATTAAAGTTTCATATACTCCACCTTCAGATTTACAAATATTTATTAAGAGAAAATCAAAATTTTTTGGTAGCAAATATAACAATATATAAAATTATTATTAATATCACTACTTCTTTAATTTTCCAGGTGTGTAAGAGCCTCTTGTAGATTTTGACTTATTTTTAAAATCGAGGTTAACATTTATTTTACTCTGTTCATATTTATTACAACCCTAAATGGAGAAAGGCATCCAAAATATTTTTGTTTACACGAGAAAATCAGCTAGGACCGGCTCTGAATATATTACACCAATCAGTTTCTCAATCTCCCTTGTTGGCAATTGAAATCTATGGTCCCAAAAGTTCACCAAATCTTTTAAACTTTTCAGTTTAATCCTTTGTTCAAATAATAAAGTTTGAGGGGTACCTATAAATTTGGGAGCCTTTGGCCAGGACCTCACAAGCTTTATTGAAAATTTACTCATTCACTTTGACTCGTACATATACATAAACACACTAAATTTAAGTTATGATAAGTGTAAGTAGATACTTATGCCTCACATTAATTTTGTACTGCTCTTGCTTCTGCTCCTTTGTAATGATTTTCTCTGCATCCTCTTCAATTTTGTCAAAGAAATTACATTCTTCTACAACTGGTTGCTTTACTAGAATTTCAAAATCATCTAAATCTGTACAAATAAAATAGTGTTGTCAGCAATGAAAAAATAAATAAATAAAAAATTCAAATTCAATTGGTAATAAATAAAAAATAACAGTTACCAGAAGCTTTATGAAAAGACCCCGGGGCATTCTGATATGATTCCAGGCTTTGGAATTCATCTAAACTCATGGTCCCTTTTTCTTTCTTTTGATTGTTTTTCTTTTTCTTTTTATTAGAGTTTTTGTTTTCACTTTCTCTCTGAATAGCATCATAAACCTAGAAGTTAACACAAGTTATTTACTCCACCTTGAATTAAATTTATTGATTCAAACTTCAATGTCAATAATTCAATAAAGTTTCAAATAAATGAAAAAGAATTCTTGCTAAATATCATAAGTCATGTTCAACCAAAATTAAAAATAGCAACGAAAACTCAACTCCAGAGTCATCATAAATCGTAATAAGAATGTGTTCCCCTTTTGTCACTAACACTCACTTGAATGAGACATTGTAGGATAACCATGCAGGAAAGATTAGTTAGTTTTAGCCAGGTAAAATTTTTGCCATTTTGATGATACCTTTATCCAATATTACCAACAATACTTTAATGTTGCTTCCAAAGATGAGTAAATTTTTTTAAAACATTATTTACTGTCTTTTAATTAGACTCAGAACTATATTAATATATCAGGGATCTGCCAAGGTTTTTTTTTTAAGAGGTACCTATTTTGTGAAAATTTAAGACATGATTTGTGAAAAATAAAACTTGTATTAAAAAAATCAATACATAAACAAGATAAAGTAAGAAAATATTTTTAAAAACTGTCACCACTAATAAAAATTATTTAACTGGTAAATTTCTATGTCTTTTTTCCCATATATTCAAAAAAAATTTTACTATTGTAAAATTTTGGGCTTAAAATTTTATCCAAATTTAAAATTACATAAAAATCATTGTCCATAGTTAAATTTCAACTTGAATTCAATAAATAAATGCATTTAACAGTACTAGCACTAAAAGTTATTTTCATTATGAGAACATTTTAAAATTATTTTGTGAAATGATTAAGTTAAGTGATTTAGTTTCCTTAAAAAATTTGTGAAGGTACCACTAAATGGTAATAAATTTGCTTGATAAATTTGTTTGTATAAGTACTTGGAAGATTACTTGAAATCTTTATTGGAGAATTCAATTAGGAAATTAATTAAAATCGCATTTTTAATTTAACCTATAGCCATAAATATTTGAAGAAAAATTTAATAGCTTCTAACAATAAATGGAGAAAAAAAAAAGAAGCAATTTATAGAAAATCATGACAACTTGTTCAAGCATTGAGAGGAGTTAATTTCTCTATAACATTCAAAATTTTACTGTGGTATTCTTGAGAAGCTGCTTGAATAATTTTTTAGAACTTTGTTTTACAGCTTTTCAAATAAAGCATTCTTTTCTACAACAGTACACAAAATCGCAATTATGCTAAAATACAAAAAAATCACTATTCTTCTACTTTAATAAAATGTTAGAAAGGAATAATGTTTAACAATTTATAATTACACTTCTTTTGCTAAATAAATATACATAAAACATTGTAAGCGGTGTTATTTAAGGAATCTACACCTATGTAACTGCACCAATTTTTAAAAAAAACTTCCATTGTAAAAAACATTTATCAAGTTATATAAATTTCAATTGAAGTTCCGAGAAAACTAAACAATGAAGCATATAAAACATTACATCTTTCTTTTCTTCATAATCTATTTTGCTCAAAAGAAGTGCTTCCTGCAAATCTTGCTCATAGGTTTCAGAAACAAACTGAAAAATAAGAAAGATATATATTCATATTGGTAAATATTTCAACAATTTAAACATATACCTATGAAACCCAAACTAGATCAGGATATTTTTAACATATTGTGATCAACCCAAGCAACAATCAATTCCATTTTACACCCCAAATTTCACAATAGAGTTGAGTGTTTAACCCTCTGCTTACGATATACCATGTTGTACTATCACATGTGGTCCATATGTTGTACCAGCTGTAAGCAAAAGGTTAATCAAGAAGAAATTTTTTTTAACAAGCCAAAAATAAATACTCAATAATTCGAATGTCAGAAGGAGGTGGGGGGGGAGGTAATAGTAATTACGTTCGAATTACCTATCTTAAATAAACTGATGATAAACATTTAAACTATGCAGCAGAATTTAACAAAACACATCAAATATAAGGTGGTTGCATAATCTGATTAAAAAGATAAATTAATGCATTTTGAGAATTTCCCAAGTTTTTTTTAAAACTTTTTTTTGGATAAAATTATACTAACACAATTTTTCAAAAGTCTCTTCAGAAAAGTAATTCAATACTGTCTATTTTTAGACTTTTGAAAAAAAAGTTGTAATAATATCATTTACTTAAGAGAATTTTTCAGCAAGTCATTTTTATCAGTTTAAACAAAAATAAAAACAAAGAATAAAAAAATAAAATTGCTTGATTAGTAAGAATAACAATAGCAATATTTTGACTCTTACAAACATTAAATCTTTTTATTAGATAATGTAGTTTTTAAAAGACACTAACATAATTTGTTTTTATAAACATAAATATTTGCAAATAGCCAGTATTTGTGGTAGATAATATTTGTAGAAGACTATTTCAGATACACCAAGTGATGTTTTTTCTAAATTTAAGGAAATTCAAAATAATGTGAGGCACTAGGACAAAGTATATCATACTGTTTGGCAATAAACGGCTCTATACTTGATGGTGGTTTTCGCGATAGTTTTATTTATTTTTAGGTGAAGATAATGCTTGGGAGGGAAAAAAATTAGTCTCCGCTAGTTTCTGGTTGGTTTGAGATGATTGACGCCATCCAACAGCGAAATGGTCCCGCAGCGAACTATTTAGAAGAGCCCAGTAGAACATCGAAGTCAAGCATCACTGGCTACGGTCAGTGTGGGGGTGGGTGGCCACTTGGATCAGTCTACGAAGGGATCGAAGGTGTGAGGTGGTGGTCTTCATTGAACTGTTCTACTGTAAAGTGCTCGACTTCGTGCGCAGGTCGTCGGGCCACCGAAGAAGGGGTTACCTACCACCCCTCTGCAGAGGATCAAAATTGTGATGGCATGTCTTCGGATCATCCTCAGGGATGTTTCCCCAGACTGTCCCCAATAGCCCATTGTGCATCTCTAGTGCGACACAAATAAAAAACTAAAACTATCTAAAATTAAGAAATACATCACAGTAACTAAAAATAATATTGGTAAAGTGATTAAAGTTATACAAAGCAATAATGGAGGGGAATATATTGAAATAATGTTGAGAATTTCTTAACAAATTATGGTAATGAACACCAGTTCGAATTTCGATTTCAAGCCCTCGGTATGAAGTACCAAAGAATAAAAATAGAGCCTTGGTAGAAATAGTTTGTATAACTTTCAATAATTTTTATCAAAATTAATAATATAATTACTGACTTACTTCACTATCCTTCTGCTTCCATTCTTCCCATTGCTTTTGGCTGGCATTAACTACTTTCATATTACCCGAACCAGACTTATGCTTTGACTTATGAGTTCCAAAAGCAAGGTTTTGTAGCTGTAATTACAGAAAAGATATATTTAAACCTATATGACCCCAAAACTAATTTTAGTTAAATATTTAATTTAAAAAAAAATCATAGAGTTTTCAATATTTTTATGGCTGATTTTTATAATAATTGACTACTATTTTGGAAGAGAATTCCTTCATAAAAAAAAAATAATTACTTAGAAAATTATCATTTTAATATAGTGTTACAATAACATCGTTAATAATGTTTTAAAAGAATAATTTAAAAATAAGAATGAGATCTTTAATTTCGTTTAATCAAATATATTTTTGAGCCCTTGGCAAGAATTTTTTCGGGTTTTCAGTGACAAACCTCTCTAGCACTAATGTCTTTCTGCAAGGTACTTTTGATAATAACAAATATACACAAAGTTACTAATTTAAAGTAATAAAAGCATTGTGTTTACAAAAAAAAGAAAGAAAAGAAAAATTAACAAGTTTCTATTTGGACAAAATACAATTGCATATAATTTTATAAATTGAATAGTAATTTAATTCTAATACTATTGGCGATATTCCCGCATTTTCTAAGGAGAAAATCACACTAATAACCACACACTAAGTCCTTTTCTGTGATATTCTGTTTAGTTTCACATGGGCCGCTTGCCGGAACTTTCCAAGACTTAGCGATTATTCTGCCACAGATCAGAATATCCAAATCACCCCCAAAATTTCTTACTTCATAATTCTTTACCACAAAAGAGAATAGAAAAATCACAAGTATTTTCCCACTCCGATGCACAAGAAGGACAACTTTTGAATATAATTCTGCAAAGAAAAACTTTTTGAAAATTCTGGCAAAAAAGAAACTGAAGTTCTAATAAAAAAACTAAAGGAAAAATCTTTCTGCAGAACTTGGTAACGTTCTGCAACAATGTCTGTGTCGCAGCGATTTTGCCATAAGGTTTTTGAGAATTGACTGATAAAATATATTTAGTGGCTAGAACACTGATGATTATATAAAAATTACCATAATTGCTGTCAACATGTCTAAATACTTGGACATGCGTCTGTTATAAACTGCACAGAAAATTAGGATCTTCGGTGCAAGTGGATATTCATTCAAAAAGGTAGTGTAACCTTAATGTAAAGGTTGCAAACACAAGTATACAACATAATGATTGCATACTTGAGAATAAAAGAGAAACTAGAATTATAGTTTGAGTACAAAAATGAAATTTAAAATAAAATTGTTTGAAGAGGAAATAGCTTTAAATTTAAAAATAATTGCAGCTTTTTAAAACTACTGTGATTTTTTTATAAATTTAAAGAAAATCATAGTTAAATAAAATTAGACTATCCAATATTCAATATCAAGTTTCAGAAATTTTGCAAGTCAAAAAATAACTACACGCAGCTTTGCATATTATTCTTAATATTTGGAAAATGAAATTTTACTAACTTCAGATACTTCATTAGATGATTTTTTCTTTTTCTTAGATTTTGACTTAGAGTCGTTCGCATTTGTTTTGGAGTTGCCTTTACTCTTGCCTGGTAAACAATTACTCTGAGAGGATACATTCTGTTTCTTATCCAAGGATTCTGATACATCATCATCCTCTAGTTTTAAAACAGAAAATCTAGAAGCACAAGCGACTGCCATAATCTTTAAAAACAAAAGCAGTTTAGAAATTACGAATCTCTAAAAACGTTTGAAAAACAGAAAGAAACTAGTTTTCAGTTTGAAATAATTTCAACTAGTACTCAAATTGCAAAATTAAGTAAAATATTTTAACAGATGACTTTGAAATTATAAAGAAAAAGATTTCAATATTTTTTCGATTTGCTATGACTATTATTAAATAAACAAGAATGGTCTCGTTTGTCACCCTGTGGCCTAAACAAAAACAAAAGTTTTTATTAGATTTAATTTTTAATAACTGATACTTTAGATAACTGATATCGAGTAAAGGAACAGTTATTTTAAGTTCTTTTTACACTGACACATTTGAACCATTTGTTCACTAAAATGAACGCAATTACAGTTTTACACACTTTCGTCTTAAGCTATGCAGAAATAATCAGCTGGAAATGACTTAGGTAAATAAACAATATTTTCGTGATATAGGACTTCCACATTTAGATTTTTATTTGTTGTAAAGGCTTGTTCCAAAGTTCATGCAGAAGTTATCTGAGAAAAAATAAGTTGCATATTCGTCTGGAACTTAATAGCGACTTTTTCTTCTTTTTTTTTCTCAATCTGATTAGAAACCTTTTTTTTCTCCAAATAATATGGCTGGTGTTGCTACAGCTGCGTTAAGAGCTGCTAAAGCCGCTTTACGTGGGGAATTAAAAAAGAGAATTGCTAGTATTCCTCATGGAGAGCAACATCTTCAGTCTAAATTGATTACTGAAAAGGTATGTTTTTAAATCTCATTAATTTTAAAACCTCACACCAGTGTTGAATTTTTGAGACAAACGTCGAAAATTAGTTAAAACTGTCAACTAGTTGAAACTGGTTAACTCCGCTAAAAACATAATATGATTGTTTCGAAATCAAAATGCTTGTGAATATTTTATAGTTAATTTCAGCATTAATGTGTGAATATGTACAGATATATGCTTCTGTAAAAAATATTTAATTCTTGAAAATTAAAGTAGACAGCTCTGAAAGAAAGAAAAAAATTTCGCTTATATACGTGCGCAGGTCGTCGGGCCA